>NW_019385898.1:32995-92928 GCF_000671375.1 Centruroides sculpturatus | reverse complement strand
GAGGCTTAATTTTCTAATTTTTAACGATACAATAGCGACGATTATTATTTTAAAAAATTTTTGTTAGGCTTAACATCGATGAAAATTCAACACAAAGTAGGTTAATAGCGATATACTAATATACTAATTACATGGGATATAATAATATACTACAGTAATAATAGATTTTTTCATACTTTTCGGTTATCCGCCCTTTCAATTATCCGACCAACCCCAGTCCCCAATTAGGTTGGATAATCGAGGCTCTACTGTAGCTGCTTGCAAGAGCTTAAAATTGTCATAAAAATTAAATGTTGTATTGTTTTTACAAATAATTCAAATAGTGCACTTGTTCACCCGTAATTTAATTTTTAATAATCTGATAGTGGAAAGTTAAATCACGATTCAGACATAAGAGTCAAAAGTTAAATCTAGAATTAATGTACAGTAATAATCAATTTTAACCAAAATTCAAGTTTAAATTTTATTATAGCTTTAATTTTAAGCCATTAGAAACTTACTTTTAATAAAAGATTGGCTTCACATTTGTTAGATATTAGAATTGGTACACAACCTTCTGGAATTTTTACATCTTCATTAATTATTTCTATTTTTGAAGAGTATGTCAGCACTTTTATCAAATTTTCAAATGTTTCTAATACTGATTTTAATTCATTATCTTCAGATCTTAAATATACTGAAAAAATAAAATTTAAAAAAATATGAAAATTAATTACATTAATATAAATTAGGTTATTTATATATATGTTACTGTGAAAGACTGAAATTAGAGAATGTCGACACATACAAAATACGTTGGTGAAAGACCGAATATTTGGTTATATTATTATACATTCAAACAATCGCCAGTGTATGTCAACAACCACAGATAAGCTTTGGTGGAGGTCGAAACGACACCCGAGAAGCTGATGTCGACAGAGAGGTGACAGTCTGTTGCCAAATCCTTTGTGGGTAGCAGAAGGTAGGACAAGATCGTACCTCTTTTCCTGGCAATGGTTTGGTGGAAACCGTCCACTTTGTCACTGGATGGCGTTTTTGTTCTTTTGAATGGTTTATCAGGTCGAGTGGCGGAGGATGAGAGAGGTTGTTGGTATCCGAATAAAAGACACCATTAACAGATCAATTCGTAATCACGTAATAATGTAATTGGTTCGTAATTTGTAAAGAAAAGTTACTTTTTATAGATGAGATTTCTTCTCAAGAAATATCGCTGACAGAAGCAGCTGCAGCTAATTTGAAAAGTGGAGGGCAAGGCTATACACGCTGTCATTGCAAAAAGAAGTGTTCCACGAATAAATGCAGTTGTAAAAGCAAGGGATTCTTGTGCAATTCAAAGTGCCATAACAGTTTTAAGCTATTGAAATAAATAAGACTGTATAACGTTAATCACATAATTTATGTGTAAGTTTATTATTGTATTATTTTCTTTAATGAATTGTAGAATGTACCATTCGTTTTAGGTTTAACAGTTTATTTACATGTGCTTTCTTACTTATTACTTAAGCTTTCTCCTATTTTGACATATTAAAAAGTTGCATTTTTGTCTTAACATAACAAAAATATTTTTATTCAACATTCACCATCAGTGCATGCTGAATGTCTACATTTTCCGGTGTAAGTGAGAAATAATGATATTTAGCAAATATTTCGTACATACACAAAATGACTGTGTAAATGCTGACATTCACTGGAGAATCTCAACATTCGCCAGATATTGGTCATTCACAGTAAGATATATATTTTTATTCAACATTCACCATCAGTGCATGCTGAATGTCGACATTTGCCGGTGTAAATGAGAAATAATGATATTTAGCAAATTTCGTACATACATGAAACGACTGTGTGAATGCTGACACTCACCGGAAAATGTTGACATTCGCCAGATATTGGTCATTCACAGTAATATATATGTATATAATATACTGTATNTACAAGTTAATTAAATCGAAACAAAGAAATAAAATAATATATACATTCAGTAAAAATTATCTTGATTATTCTTTCCGCTTGCATAAACTACGTCAACTCATTGTAGAAGGATTTCCATGCCGATGACAATCCGTTGGCATCTCTATGATTAATACAGTTTGTGTGCAACTGCGCCTTGTGAATTTCTAGTTTTTCCAGATGTTTTATGGCCTGCCTGGATCTTGTAGCTTTAATGATCGACGCCCGATCCCAAAAAACCTCGATATTCTGTTGCTTGGCAAAGGCAGCAAGCACCGTAGAGTCTACGTTTTTATTTACCGAGTGCTTATGTTCAGCAATTCTTTTCTTTAAGTTTCTCATGGTTGCTCCTATGTATACCAAATTAGAATTAAATCTACGGTCTTTTAACAGTATTGATTATACCCCTGCCAGATTTTATTTATATAGTGCAGTCCAGTAAGAAAGTGTTTTATTTTATTTATTTACAGCCTCACAGTTACACAGATTAAAATTCTTTTATTTTCAATTACCTGTACAGGTAATTGAAAATAAAAGAATCCTGGGCCAGTTCTTTTATTCCAGAAGGTTCTAAATTTATTTAATTATAATTATTAATTTACTTAAGAGATGGCACCTAACGTCTACCTCTAATGTCAAATTACTTTATACTAATCATTTAATTAGCCATATTATAGCCCGATATTAAGGCAATTGTTTGGTGATTTATTATAAATTATGAAATTAATTTAAAATTATCATAAATGTATTCTGAAATCTGGGAGTTCAGATTGATGAATTGAATTGTTAATTCAAAATATGTCAAAACAATGGATTAATTTGCTCACTAGCTAATTAGACAATAAAATTAATAGAGAGGTTGAGGCGCACGTTTTAAACGTGTAAACGTGTACGTGTGACGTTCGGTGCCGCTTTCCCGTAAGCCCAACATATACAGATGAAAACTTTTATTAATTAATTATTAATTTTTATATTTTTTGATTAATTTTTATCGGATAATTATTTACACATTTAAATAAATTGAAAACTGTATTAAATTGAATGTTTTCATGTTACATTTACTTAATTAACTCTCCTTGATATTTTTCATTTAATATATTCAAATGGTTAATTTCTTTCAAAAAAACAATTTCGGATATTCATAAGTTAATTATGACTAAAATATCTATCAATGAAAATAAACATTCATGGTGTATAAACAATTTTCCAAATATATCTTATAATATAATCGAGATGGGTTGATAATGATAATAATAATAAGTGCAGAGCCCAAATGGTTAAGAGTTGAAAGTTGAAATTTGGTACAGTTAGAATATGTCATGAGAATGTACTCTAAGAAGGGAATTTTCAAAATTCTCCCATGGGGAGAGGGACAGGATTAAGGCTTACCACGAAGAACTCTGCTTCTATTATACTATTTTAGATGCAGTTTTCTGCATTTTTCATTGTGTTTTAATAGGGTATATGCCATGAGAAAGCACATTAAGAAGGGATTTTTCAAAATTCCCACTGCGGGGGAGAGAGAGAGGATTAAAGATTACCCCAAAAAACTCGGCTTCTACTGTACTATTTTAGATGCCTTTTTTGCATTTATGTGGGAAATCAAACATATTTTTAGACCCTTCTAAAAATTCTCAACGATATTTAGTGTTCCATCATACATAAAGTTGACAAGGGGAGCGCATGCACATAAGTTTGCTTTAATCGAACTCTTCATCTTAATGTTTGATTTTATGTTCAAATTTGTGTTTATGAATGATTCGGGAAGATCCAGCTTATTTTTCAAATTTAGTAAACCTGAAGAAGAGCCCAGAAGGGGTTACAAAAACATTTGTTATTAATCATTTAGTGGTACTATGCACCAGTTAGTGGTTCCTGTGAATCTTAATTATCGTTATCCCAGTGTGGTAAGCAGATATCTAAAAATTTATTTTAGATATCTGCTTACCACAAATTTAAAAAAAGTGATATTGGAAGTGATATTTAAGGAATAATTAATTACTCCTTAAAGTAAGAAATACAAAATCTTAGAACAGAATATTCTTTAGACATTTTGGAATTCTAAAGTTTTGAAAAAATGCTGAAAATTTCTAAATAATATAATGCCCTTTAACATTCAAATTTCTAAAAAATTATTTTAAAACAATAATATTCTTTCTATTCTTTTAAGAAGTGAAGCTGGGTCAGGATGATTAAAATATTTAAACAGTACTAACATAGTTTTAAAACTTCTAACTTTATAATTATTTAGAATTAAAATTATTCTTTTTGTAAGGAATCATAAAGAGAATGTCTTAATGATAATATTTATTTCATGATGATTATATATGAGAAATTATCATTTCAAAACAAATTTGAAATGATAATTTCTTTTGATAAATTTGAAACATTTATTGTAAATGTATCAAATTTATTTTGAAATAAAGTCAAAATTTTTAATATTAAATGAAAATGAATAAAACTTAGCATTATAACTGAAGATTAAAATGAACATAAAACTAATTAATATGCATCTATGTCCTTAATTTAATCAAAATTATTCTTTCAATCACTATATCAGTGTATTTCTATTAATAGGACTTATCATACTGGTGTATAAGATTACAGCCTCACATATAAATAAAATCAAAACCTTTAAACAATCCAGCAAATCGTTTTAATATCTTAAAAACGCTTTCAAACGCTTTAAGCGTTCATCCTCAGTTATCATTATGAATCGAACGAAGAATTCGAAATTACGCAAAACCAAATTCAAAAAGCGGTTACATAAATGTACGTTAACATTTACCAAGTTTAAATATTGCAAAAATTATACAAGTTAATTAAATCGAAACAAAGAAATAAAATAATATATACATTCAGTAAAAATTATCTTGATTATTCTTTCCGCTTGCATAAACTACGTCAACTCATTGTAGAAGGATTTCCATGCCGATGACAATCCGTTGGCATCTCTATGATTAATACAGTTTGTGTGCAACTGCGCCTTGTGAATTTCTAGTTTTTCCAGATGTTTTATGGCCTGCCTGGATCTTGTAGCTTTAATGATCGACGCCCGATCCCAAAAAACCTCGATATTCTGTTGCTTGGCAAAGGCAGCAAGCACCGTAGAGTCTACGTTTTTATTTACCGAGTGCTTATGTTCAGCAATTCTTTTCTTTAAGTTTCTCATGGTTGCTCCTATGTATACCAAATTAGAATTAAATCTACGGTCTTTTAACAGTATTGATTATACCCCTGCCAGATTTTATTTATATAGTGCAGTCCAGTAAGAAAGTGTTTTATTTTATTTATTTACAGCCTCACAGTTACACAGATTAAAATTCTTTTATTTTCAATTACCTGTACAGGTAATTGAAAATAAAAGAATCCTGGGCCAGTTCTTTTATTCCAGAAGGTTCTAAATTTATTTAATTATAATTATTAATTTACTTAAGAGATGGCACCTAACGTCTACCTCTAATGTCAAATTACTTTATACTAATCATTTAATTAGCCATATTATAGCCCGATATTAAGGCAATTGTTTGGTGATTTATTATAAATTATGAAATTAATTTAAAATTATCATAAATGTATTCTGAAATCTGGGAGTTCAGATTGATGAATTGAATTGTTAATTCAAAATATGTCAAAACAATGGATTAATTTGCTCACTAGCTAATTAGACAATAAAATTAATAGAGAGGTTGAGGCGCACGTTTTAAACGTGTAAACGTGTACGTGTGACGTTCGGCGCCGCTTTCCCGTAAGCCTAAAAGTTTGACGATGGTGTTTGGAATGTTGAGCGTGATTCCACCGACTATCCAAACACCATTGTCAAACTTTTAGGCTTACGGGAAAGCGGCGCCGAACGTCACACGTACACGTTTAAAATGTGCGCCTCAACCTCTCTAATACAGTAATATGTCGGTTTTCATTGATAATCCATCCAAAGACAATTGGTGAAATCTGAAACCAACGAAAACCGAGGCAATTATTTCCATATAAATTATATAAATCTAATTAATTCGTTCTAGACACTCCAAAATACATACCAAAACACATTTTATAGAGAACAAATATAGTGTTTAATACTAAAAGCTACAATAAGATATACAGTACAAAAATACTACAATAAGAAATTATAGAAGGAATATAAAAGACTAATTTAAAAAATAAATGAACATTTAACATGGCATTTGAAGGGCTGCTGGCTGTGGAAACTTTCTTTGGTCCCATGATGAAGCTAAACGGAAAGGAAAGTAATGGAATTGTTTTGCTAGATGTGTGGGGTAATGCTCACCCAATGAGAAACAATGCCACACTGAGCAGGAAAATGTATGGGTCACTCTTTGTTTTTGCAGAATTAGCAGTGAAGTCACATGGGTATGCTGATGAAATCGGGGGCAAACCAAAATCCAAGACAAAGTTTTTGCTGAAAAAACCAAAACTGAGGATAACCAAAGTCAACAAAAACCAAGGTATTATCATATATATTTTTTCTTTTATATATATTTAATGTTTTTCAGTGTTAGTTAACTGTATTGTTAGACATGTTACAACTCTGTATTGGAAATTATTACTTTTTATTCACATACACGTATAGATAATGTAGAAGAATTTAATATTTTTCTTATGTTTTCTGTTACTTTTATAATAATAAATTTATGTAACTTTTATTTTATTATTATTTACTAATATATTCTTACAGCCATATATGAATATATATTGAAAGAATAAAAAATATACCACAAAAATTATTGATTATTCAGGAATTTTGAGTGTTCAACTGAATTTCTGATTACTTCTGTAGCTTTGTAATTTGTATTGAAAAATCAACCAAAATGTAAATGAAATAGTTATAGACTGGCTTTTTTCCACTATTGTTAATTGGATTAAAGAAATAAAATGTAAATATACAATTAAGAATTACATTTCCAAGTAAATAAGTATTTCATAATTCGAAAAATATTACATAAGATGATTAATAAATCCTAAATTTTATTAAATATAAAATAATTATACTCTACTTTGATTAATTAGTTCTTACTTCATCAACTTCAGGATAAGAAGTAACACATATACTTGGAGGTGCATCCATTGTTCTTCTTGGCATTCTCTGAAATAATTCTTCTGTAACATAGGGCATGAATGGACTTAAAAGTTTCAATCCAGTCTCCACACAAGTATATAATACTTGTTTAGATGTATAAATTGCTGTTTCATTATTACTTTGAAAAATACTTTTAAGACATTCCTAATTAAAAGAAAAAAATTATAAATGATTTTTAAATTACAATTTATAAGTATCATATTAAAATTACCAGATAAACATCACATAATTCATATAACCAAAAATTATAAGAAGCAGTTGTTGCTAAGGGAAAGTCATATTCTTCGAAAGCTCTATTACACATCTCTACAGCTGCACTAAGACGACTTAAAATCCATTTGTCAATTGGTTGTTCATCACCAGTTAACTAAAAATAAAACAATTGAATTAATTAACACTTAATGATTTAAAATAATTAATGATATAAAATTATTTTATTATACCTGAAGATGCTGTAAAGGTTTGAAATTATCACCTAATGATGTCAAAGCAAACTTAGTTGCATTCCATAGTTTGTTACAAAATTTACGATATCCAACAACTCTATTAATATCAAGGTTAATATCTCGTCCTTTAACAATAAAATATGTTAACTTTTAATTATTATTCATGTTATTGATGTAAATTTTTAATTGTAAAACTTTCATAAACGTTTACACATTGATTTAATCTTTTAAAAAATAAATAGATTCATTATCTGACCTAAAAGTATTTCATATAATTTACCTTGTAGCATATAAGCACATAAAGCAAATCTAAGTGCATCAGTACCACATTCTGGAATGCCATTTGGAAAATCAGCCTTCTGACCCTTTTTTGCTTTCTCAATTTCATTTGGGTCAAGATTAGAATCCAATAACTTCTTATGAAGACCCTAATTTCAAATTTAAAAATTTTAATTTAAAACAATAACTATAATTCATTATTATCATCATATATATATATTTACCTCTAGAGGAATACCATATATAACATCAGTAGGATCAATAACATTTCCTAAAGATTTACTCATTTTCCGACCATGTGCATCCCTTATGATGGAATGGAGAAAAACCTGAAAAGAAATAATTCAGTTATAACTTAATTTTAAGATGATTATTTCTAGAGGCAGTGATACATAAATAAATTTGTTAAATCACATTTATGTAATAAAATCAAAGAGTGAACTGAATCATTACACAGTGAAGTCCTATTTTTATGCTTTAGTAAACTAAGAGCATAAATAATATAGAATTTTTGTATAAAATATAAAAATCGTAAATTAAGAACTCATATAAGATTATACAGAATAAGTAATAAATAAATTATTTTAATACTCTGCTGGAGTGGATTACTGAATTAGTTTATTAAAAGTAAAAAGTTATTTTTATAACTTTTTTCATTTTTGAAACCTCATCAATATTAAAGAACGTTGAAATCAGTTGCTTTCTAATTCTGGCAACTACATAAACAAACATCATCACTAAACCCGATATATTATAAAGTTACACACCAACCAATGCCAAATATTATTGAGCTAGAAATGGCTATAATATTAATAATTTATAAGACAATTTGGCACTAGAGTTAGGTATTAGGTACCGTCTCTTGATAAATGTAATAATTATAATTTTAATTAAATAATTTAGAACTACTCGAAGAAAAGAATTGGCCCAGAGCAGGACTCAAACCCGCAACTCCTGCTTACTGTGCAGATGCGTTGCCAATTACGCTACCCAGACCTCTGCTCTGATCTCCTCTTCCAGTATATATGATATGTTATAACCATTGACAGTCGTAAGCTTATATATACTGGAAGAGGAGATCGGTAGCATAATTGGCAATTAATACAGGTATCCCCATACAACACAGTTTTGCTTTAACATGGTTCAAGAATTGGAGATATTCCCATACAAAATGTCATAATTTTTAATTTCAAACACCGCAATTCAATATTTTTTTTTATTCAAGCAAGCATGCATACATACATATTGTCTTATATTTGCTCATGGATAATAACAAAAAAACAAAGACACTGAGTTCAGCGTTACATGCAACGCTGAACTCAGTGTTTTTTTGTTATTATATATTAATTTGGCATGTTAGTCATCCTATTGATTGCTCATGGATTTTAAATTATTGAAAATTTTAATGTTTAGTATGTTTAGTCCAGTTTTCTTTAGTGAGAACCAGCTGTACAATTTTTCTTCTTCCTTGTTCTAGCTTTCCTATAAACCAGATGTCACTATCATTGTTATGGTGCTCTAAATGAACCCAAAAGATTTGTTGCTGTTTCATTTTAAAAGTTCTCTTAGGCAAATGCAAGCAAATGAAAATATCAGATTTTAAAAAAAGTAGAGAAAAATCAATATGTTGCTGATACTTCAGATTAGGTTCAACAGGAAAGCTCAGAAGATGAAGATATTTCACCAAAAAAGAAAATGTTTTAACTGTTTAGCAGTGAAGAAAAAGTTAATATTAATGTGTAGTACTTTTGATTGTGATTGTTTATTAAAGAAATTAACTAATTAATTAAATTAACTAACATATTTTTCTTAGTTATGAAAAAGAATAGTATACTTTTTGCTAATTTTTGAAACTTAACCCTATGGGTTAAGTTTCAAACCTTGTTTTGTACTAGTTCTTTGTTTCTTATAGCACAGATTCACATAACATGGCACTTTTTTGAAACTTAACTACCATGTTATACAGGGGATATTTGTACAGAGTCTAATGGATTTAATTTGTAGCAGGATTTTAACTATCAACTTTAAAGTTTTGCACATGTAAACATTCATATTTTATTTATTTGTATATTNTAATCTAATTCTTACATCTATAACTTAACACTAGGATAAAATAAGTTATTGTTCTTTACTAGTGACACTTGATAATAGCATCAATTCTGTGTGTTAACAAAGAATATAATTCCTTTCCAAGATGCCACTGTAAAACATCATGACATCAACTTGAAAGTAGCCATTAAACAGCCAATATTTTTTTAAATTAAAATTTAATGGTAAGTAAGCTACTAATGATATGTAGTTAATATGTATATGAATCTGCACATGTAATACTTTTATGAAAATTCAGCTATTTAGACTAGTATCATAGCTTTCCATAGTCATTTTCTATAACTCATCACCTTCTCAGTCCACATTAAGTGGAATTTGTGGGACTCTATTGTACTAATTATAATTTCATCATTATTTGCAATCTTCTATTAATGTTATAATTTAATATATAATAAAGTTTTTCAACATTCTAATTATTTCAAATTTGTATGCAAATAATTATTGATTACTTAAGTGTTTTGAATTTAAATAAAAATTATAATTTAAAGTAAAGAAATTTACTTTTCTTTTGAAAAGAATTATTATAATTTCCTGCCCATTATCTGTAGCAGCATATAATCTGTAGAGCAAGTTTTCATTGATAAAAAAATTTTTTGTCATCTAATTTGCACAATATATAAACATCTTACAAACCCAATGTATTAATAATCATCCAACCATCAGCCAAATTAATCTAGCAATATTATGCATAATATTGCCTGATTAATTTGACTGATGGTTAGATAATTTGCTTAATTGTTTATTTGCTTCATTGGCTCATCAGCAATGAGATAATGCAATTTGTAAAAACATTTAATAAGAAAAAGTATTCCAAAATTTAGAAAAGAGACTATATGATTCATTTTAAAACAATACAATAAAAATTTAAAACCCAGAATTATGAAATGCAGTAAATCACTAATTTACAACCTCGTGAAGCTGGTATATTAAAAAATATCATTTTCAAGTTCAACACAATTGATTGTACTTAGTAATGGCATGGTATAACAATTACATGATAACTTTAATACTGCAATGGATAATAAATGCATATTATTTAACAATAATGTATAAATTTATTCATGTTTAACTACAACTCAGATTTGAACTATATTAGACTCAAAAACTGATAACAAACCTTTTTTTTCAGAGTTGCTTGATATAGAATTATCATTCTAATCTCAAATTTATAATAGAATTAAATTGAATTTTATTATTACATCACTTTAAAAAATTAAATAAATAAAAAGTAACAATAGAAATAGTATTTTCTTAGAACAATGTTGCCGTTGAGAACATATCACACAGGAACACTTTCAGAGGAAAAAGGTTGTTTTATTGGTGTGAACAGATATGCATTTCGGGCTTAACACCCCTCTTCAGTCCTGAGATAGCGACAGTTAAACCAACATGACTCATAAGAAGATATACATGTAGTTGAAAAAGAAAAAAAGGAGCTAAAAGTTCTTTTGGCTCCACACATATACACATTAGGTTAGTATAGCATGTGCTGTAGGATGTGAAATAATTCTGATAAGATGTACAAAGAACATAGACAAGATATGAGAGGTTAAAAGGAAGTGAGTAATCCTTGTAACATACCTGTATGACTATGTAAGTTAAATATCTAGAGCTAAGCTTAAAACATATTTTAACAAAGAATAGATTGGAGATGTTATTTTTGTATGGCTAATTGACGTGTAAACAATCATATTCCATCTGCTAGTAGAAGTGAATATACCCTTGCCCATAACAATAAGATACCTTTCATGTTTTATCATGTTGAGAAGACTTCTTAATTTAACAAAAAGTAAAATGATTTTACTTTTTTGATGATATAAAAAATTGTCACAGATTATATACCATAGTTATAATCCAAGGCATTAAAATTGGAAGGATTTTATAAACACTTAATCCACAGATTATAGACAGGAAATTATGATAACAGGAAACCCTAATCATCTTTAATGGTCCAACCCTGGTATTTTGTATTGTTCTTTACAACTGTTCAATTCAATTTCAGTTATAGAAAATTATTTGTAGAGAATAAATTATATTACAGTATTTTAAAACTAAAGAATAATTTTCAAATTGCTTTTTGGTTTATTTTAGACCAAAAGTAATTTGAGCAAAGAGGTTAAACCTAAAAAATTTTTAGTATTTTTGGTATATAATATCAATTTGTTGTTATGTTTGCATGTCTATTTCACTATTTTCTTCTTGATTAGTTCTTAAAAAAAAAAAAACACCATAAAAGCTCATTAGTGTATATTTTTTTATCACAAATTTTTGTTCATAACTAATCAGGTTTTTAAAACTTCTATAAATAAATTGCCATACTAACCTAATGTTTTCTAGCCAATGATACCATGTTTTCTCATGCATTTCAGGGATAATTTTCAAAGATCCATTTCGGACAGCCTACATAAAAATATAAAAAGTTAAAATTTTGCATATACAAAGTCATAACCACTTCCAGAGAAAATAATATAGTAATTTATTATAATAATTTTCAATATTAGTTTTACTGATTATTAATTGCTAGAAGGAAATTATAATTTTCACTCTTACTATATTTAACTAACACTAGATTACATCAATTACAGGTTTCTAGAAATGGTTTTAAGAAACCTGATGATGGTCTTATAGGAATAGGCTGAAAACATTAGTAATTAAAAATTTTCTCTCAACAAATGCATAGGTGGTCATAAATTTGTAATTTATTCTGTTGAGCACATCTGAACTGTACATCAATTACATTTTTCATAATAATCATTTAATTTTTTTTGCAAAAATTTCTCAACGTATGATGATAAAAATATTTACAATTTCAAATTTATACAAAAAATAATAAATTTATTAGCATACTTTACACAAAATTATTCTATAAACTAAATTAGTCAACAATGACTTTCTATGCTTGAACTATTGTAAAATTTATATATAATAATATATCACATTGTCCTAAATATTAGTCAATGTTTCTTCCCAATTTTAAAATAGAAAAAGAAATCCAGCAATGAGTTGCATAACTTTCCCAGCAAAAAATTTTAAATTGAGATGGTGCCATCTGTTATTTTGTTTTAAAAACTTTTTATATTATGAATTACTATAAAATGATCGAAAGTTTAATTTTGAGAGTAGAGATGTGTTTTATAAAAACATTGTAAATGCTAATAACGAATAAAATCTTCATTAAGTCTGACCTCACTCAAGATATGACACAAGATCCCCTCTATCTCCTCACCCCTTGACCTGTACCACCAAAATTCAATAGCATCAATCTGCTAATACAGAAATCTCACTGCAAAATTTCAGAAATTTTTGATAAAAAGCACAAGAGTTATTACCCTTCAAAATGGCTGAACAAAATCATTCCAACACTCACCCATATACACACACATTAACATACAAAAAAAAAAAAAAAAAAAAAAAACCAACTTTATTTGCATTTCTTAATATTTCAGGGTCTCAAGTACAAAAATGTAAAATTAAAATTTTGGAAATCATTTTTTGATTGCCATACTTTCCCTCTGTTATAATAGTCTGGAAAAAAAAATTGCTCGAGTCTCAACTTATATTCAAATCCAATTTAACCTTTCTTCAATTTCAATAACTGTCTGTAATACACATCACATAGAGTTAAACTAATGCTAAAATTCAGTGCATCAATTGTTTAGCAATGCTATCATCAGCCAAGTTATGACCTGTCATGCTGCAGTTTGAAAATTATGTACAGGAATTAAGCCTAAGTGTTTGGCATGATTGTGAATAATTGTTTAGTTAATTGCCTTTATCATATTCAACAAAATTTTTTTCGTAACTCCTTTTTTTTTTTTTATCTTACTCTTAGGAGTCTTTACTAATTGAGTAATCATCAAAACCTGAAGGAAGGTTTGCTGAAAATTTAACACAAAATTTATTCTGTTGTAAAGTGTAAATTTCTATTAAAATTATAAATTTATATATATGATATGGTTATATGTTTTAGACTTTATAAGTGTTTTATAAAGTCTAAAACACACATAAATTTATGTATTTGATATGATTAATTACAATAGAAATTTATGTGACTTTATATATATGAGTTTAAAAATAATGTAAAATATAATCTGAAAATATCAAAATGATCATTTCAGAATAGAAATCCTTAAAACTAAATATACAAAAAATTTATTTTTCTTGAATTGAGTTATGAAATTTTTTCTATCTCTAAAATGAAGATATAAGTTAAATATAAAGGCAAATGTAGAAAGTTTTATAGCATCATATATAATAAATAATTAATTAAATGTAGGAAATATTTAATAAATTTTTCTAAAATTTTCATAATTATATTTACTTACTTGAGCAGCCTTTTGTGCCATATCATTACAATTTAAAAACCATTGAACTTTCAAAAGTGGTTCTACAATATCTTTTGAACGACTAAAAATACACAAAAAAAAATAAAATAATAATAATAATAAAAAATAAAAAAACACTAAAAATATTAAATATACAATATTCAAAACTTATTCAAAAGAATTATAAAAATTGTTTACATACTTGCAAATGGGTACTACCATAGGATTATCTTTGCAATCTCTATATAATCCAATATCTTCAAGTGCTTTTAACACAGCTTTTCTTGCTTCAAAACGCTTTAACCCCTATATTTAAGAATATATAATTTCAAAAAGAAGTATTCAGGAATTTATTTGAAAAAACTAAAATTAAAATCTTTGAATTAGTTGAACTGACTGTAAATTGTCCACAGTTGTTTGTGATAATTCCTCCATCATCAAGTATATTAATAAAAGGTAAATTATGTCTTTTTCCTACTTCATAATCATTATGGTCATGAGCTGGGGTAATCTTTACAGCACCTATAAATAAATATTATATTATTATAAAAATTTAATAATACAGATAGTCCTCAGTAATGCATTTTAGTTTTTACATAATTTACAAATTATGTATAGTTCTTGTACTGTACATAATTTTTTCAGTATAATACAATTCAATGAAAAGCCTTTCTAGATGCCACATGGAAACTAGCCTAACACCATCCTTGTATTATAGTTTCCCAACTGTTCTTGAATTATCAGCTTCAATATTTATTTAAAGTTTCTTTGATCTTCTAGAATAATTATTGTCAATTAATTTAACCCACTATTTAATGTATGGTGATGTTAATGATTCAGCACATAAAGGAAATCTGAGGTTTCAATATAGTAGCCCTTGCACAAAGATATGCTCAAACCATAAGATGGGATCTCAGTTTATGACTTAAACAAATAATAAGAGTCAAAGCAATCTTATATATGTAGACTGGAGTTCAGGAATGCATCTGACCATTATTCATATATTCTTACGAGATATAAACTTTTGTTTAATGTACTTTCACTTAATAGTATACTTTCAACAAACATTTACTGCACTAACTGAGAATTATCTGTGTTTCTTTGATTATTATTCTATGCTTTTCTTCAAAATAAAATTTACCTGTGCCAAAATTTGGATCAACAAATTTATCACAGACAATTGGCATTCGTCGATTACAGAATGGATGAATAACAAATTTTCCATGGAGATGTTTATACCTTTGATCATCAGGATGTACAGCAACAGCAGTATCACCTAACATTGTTTCAATTCTAGTAGTAGCTACTACTATTTCTTCTGCTGTAATAATAATAATAAAAATTTAATAAAGAGAATTTAAAATTATTAAAATTACCACAATAAAAATTATCTATCATACATGAATTTTCAATTTTATAAGCAAATGATATAAGTACACCAAATTCTACTTTTTCTTTCATTCCTGGCACACTTAATAATGTTCTACCAGACAATTCCAATTTATCTACCTAAAAAAATTAAAATGATTAATTAATGTTAAATAATTGCATTATTTAAATTTAACTAAATAAATTAAAAAGTTATTAAACAAATAATTTTTGGCACAGAATATTTGTTTAATTTTGAGAAATCTTTTAATGACTTATTCATATTAAAAATTTGCATTGATTTGACAACACTTAAGCAATTAGAAAATGAGTATTAAAAATAAAAAGATAAGAGGAAAAGAGAAATATTTTATTTATATTACTGTTATTAATCAAACATTTCAGTAGGACAAAGATCAAGTAGCAGTAGGACTAAAATATGATCATAGCTAAAGCAATAAAAAGCAGAAACAATAATAAAACCATATCATTAATCAATTTATACACATCAAAAGAAAATGAGGAATGTATAATTAAAGTGCAAACTTTTAAAACTAGCAAAATTGTATTTAATTTGACTAGTACTTTTGTTTTAAATATGGATAAGCTTTAGGTTTACTTAATAATGAAATAGAATATACATTTAAATGCATTTAGAATAAATAGAATAATTAAAACTGCTATAAATGTATGTTCCATTTTGTTATTGAGTAGACATGAAGATGATCCCAATTTGGATCAAAAGCATTAGTAAAATAAAAAGTTTTGCTAGTTTACAAGATTTAGCTTTATTATTATTATTTTATTAACCAGTTTAATGAGATTATTATTATATATTATATATACAGTTGTTTACAAAAGTTTAAGACCACACATAGAAAAACCAGATCTAATAGAATTTTATTGCAGGAGCTTCTTAGTGATCATACAACAATTCTTCTTATCACATGGCCATCACATGGAGAGGTATTTTCAGGCAACCACTCCTCTTTCAGTCAGTGAATTCTCCAGAACTTTAAACTTACTGATAGCTTGATGAACAGCTGTCTTGCTAATGTTTACTCTAGAACTTATTTGACGTTCAGAAAAACCAACTTTATGCAGTGTCACTATTTTCCTGCCCTTTTTGCAATAGTGAGTGAATGTTTCTTACCCATTATAATAATTAAAGTACAGTGCTGTCTATACCAAAATCGAGTCAACAACTGCCGATAAACTGCATGTGCTTGTTTATTTATACCAGCAGAATGCATCTGATGCAATCAATACACGAGATGAGGTAATAATCTATGCAAATGGTGAAATATGTAAAATACTGGAAAATGGCTAGTGGTCTTAAACTTTTGTAAATGACTGTATATATATATATATACAGTCATTTAATATTTAAANTTTAAAAAAAAGCAAATACACAATGTTTTATCAAAAATTAAAAAAAAAAACCACTTTGTATCATTCCAAGATTTTTATATAAAAGAATTAGATTAAACTATCATCCTAGTCATGGAAAAATTCCATACTTAAAATTATGATGACGTTTTGACCTAGTTCTTTTTCAAAAAATATGAACATAATGCAATTATGATTTATACAAAGATTGCATTTGTGGAGCATGCAACTCCTATGCGAGTTATATCACAATTGTGATGTATTTAAAAAAGAAAACTATGGAATAACTGGTTTTAATTGCATCATTAATAAACATTTCTAGAATGTAAATGAACATTTAGATATATTAAGTCCAATTTTTAAACAATTAGCGTAGATAGATAATAAAATTTAGAAAAATTTGCAAATGCTATATAAAATAATTACTTTCTTAAAAGATTCAACTAAAGTGTATCACACAGGTAACCTTCATTATCTGTATAATATAGTTCAATGCAGTCTTTCAATTTCTTGTGTAAGTGCTCTTTTAAAAACAATTTTGTTGCCTTAGACATACTTGTAGTGCATTACTTTAAATTTTACATATATAATGAATATCAAAATTAATTCTATTTATATTCCAAGATTACATTTCAAAATCATGTAAAATAACATCATATAAACCACAACTGTAATTTACTTTTAAAGAGAGAAAAAAGGAAACCACATCAAAAAAATTAAACATAAAACCAGGGCTGTGGAGTCGTGTAAAAATCTACCGACTCCAACTCTGACTCTTCCTTACCATTCGACTCTGACCAGGGGAGGACTTGTTACTGAAAGAGACCCAGAAATTCTTATGTCATCACGTGACCTCAGAACAAAAGATTCAATAAATAGAGTTCTAATAAAGATAGAGCGTAGAAACTTTTTATTCCAAAGCTAAAAAACTTCTCTAAGTAATATATAAATATGTATTCAATAATTTTTACTTTTCAGGCTGTTATATTTAACAGAGGAAATGTGTAGCGCTCGGTCAAAAAATGACCCCTCCCAAATTTTTACATTTTTGGATTCAGGACACCTTGAAATTTCAAGATATGCAAAAGATTTGAGGTTTTTTTCTATATGTGTGGATGTTAGACTGTGTGGGGGGGCATGATTTTGTTCATTCTGTTTGAAGCCTAATAATTTCTGTGGTCAGAGTGGTCAGAATCGGAGTCAGATGGTTTAACACAGGAGTTAGTTATTAAGCATCAAAGTGGTTGAACTGAATCATGTCCCTTACACATTCTAACATCTTAGGCAAGGACAATCTTAATTAACAGGTTTTACTGTACTATTATAAAATGGCAAAAAAAGCTTACTTTGAGGGTAGAGACGAGTTTTATTTTATTTTTTTAAATTTTGAACGCTAATAACGAGTAAAATATTCATAAGAGATATGACACATGACCACTTTTATGTCTTCACCCTGTTGACCTTTAATTAATAACCAAAATTTATTAGTATTAATGCCCCTTTTTACACAAGCTACAGTGCCACATTTTGTTCCTTAAACTTTACCCATTCTGAGATATTGTTTAATATCTCAGAACAGAAAATAAAGAAAATAAATAAATTAGACGCCAACACACACGCGTACGAATTTTTACCCTTTATTGACTTTTTTGAGGGGTTCGGGAGGTCTCCAAATGTGTAGATTTGCAAAAAGAAAAAAAAAAAAAACTTGGAGGGTCAAATTTGACTTGATTTCAACACTTTTCTGTTTTATATACATAACAAGTTGGTAAGTAAAAAGGAGTCGAAGTCAGCGGATTTTTTGACGACTCCGACTAAAACACCAAAACTCTCCATGACTCTGACTCCGACTCAACTTCACAGCCCTGCATAAAACAAATGTTCTATTATTCAATGTGAGAGAAGCATAATAAAATCATGTTGTTTATTTCATTAAACAATATTTAAAAGTTAATGCAATATTGTATCTGAGTCTATTTACTAAGAAGGAAGTATATAACAGACCCAATACAAACTGAATAAATTTAATTTATATAAATAAAATATATTTACAAATACTGTAAATATTATACAAGTAAAAATATAAGAAAATTAAAATATTAAACAAACATTGACCAACATATTATTTATTCTTCCTAATGTTTGCAGCCATCATACTGCATACAAACTGAATAAATAGAGTATCAGACACATAGAATGTTATTTTTTTGCATCAAATATATGTTCAAATTTGTAAATTCAAACTTGATTCAAATATGTTAGCTTTTTTAAATAAATGAATATATTCAAAATTAATGTTTTATACTTTTATTACTATATTTACAGTAGAGTCCCATACAATGCGGGGGATTTGTTACGCATCATAGGAAACTGCGTTATCGAAACCTGCATTATCATATGATTTATGAAAGTTTAAACCTTGGCCTATAAGTTGAAAAAAAAACATATACCTCTGATTGACAAAATTTGAGGGTGTTGTTTGCTTTATTTGTGCATTGTACAGGACTCTACTGTATTCAATTTGTATGCAGTCCTAATGATAGCTGCAAACATTGGAAAGAATAAACAATATGCTGGTCAAGGTTTGAGTAATATCTTGTGTTTATATAAAACACCAGTTAGGAAAGTCACAAAAAAAAGAAGGAAAAAAAATTAGAAATATTAAAAATGAAGTAAAAGTCATATTTTTTGTCACTTAACTATTCATATAATAGCATATTATTGTAGAAAATAAACTATTTCTAAAATACAGGTAGCCCTCGGTTTATGCCGCAGTTCCGTTCCTACAAAAGCTGGCACAAATCAAATCAGCATAAAACAAACCCATATTTACAGTGAGGTATAGGGTTAGGTTCTACATAAGTGAAAAATAAGCAAATAATTTTGCTTATTAATACAATATAATACAAAATGCATATAAATTTAATTTTTAAAATGTATTTTATCATAAAATAAAGTGAAATGTTTTTTATTAAAATATTTTAGTTTTGGATCTCTTACATTTTTCAGAAAAAAGTATCCATATTTAATTAAATTCCTGATCCATCAGAGCGATATTCTGTAATTTAGTGATGAGTTTCAGAGTGTTCAAAACAATGTAACTATATTCTTTCATGAGTTCCTCAGAAACCATTTGAAAGAATATAGTTACACCATTTCTAACATGTGGGAACTCGCCATCTTTAATTGTTTACATTTTTGTTTTCTTTCATTGAAAATTTCAGAACATGGTCGAATGGATGCGATGATGCTCCTTTTTACATTTGCACTTTGCTCCCAATCATTGTCTAACTCACAAAGTTAATCTGTCAAACTTTCCATAGTTGAAAGGATACGTTAACCCAACATAGAGCTACAGACGAGCGGAGACACTGATTGGTTGACCACCAGTCGCCCAATGTTTTCCTGAACAAACTAATACGGGATACATTCATTGGCACTATAGATTCGTACGCCATTTATTGGACTATTAAGTTTAATAACTTGACTCATGGGTACCTAAACGTTTAGTATTTTAATATTAATTTAATGCAAATGTATACATACCCAATAATATTAAACAGAAAAAATAAATATATTCAATAAAAACCTTTGTTTTAACAAATCTACAATGTCGCGGCTCGGCAAATATGTCAACACTGAAATGAAAATCAGTCTAGCATAGGGAAAATCGGGGAATTACACCGTGAAATGGTGAATTGCGCAGCGGCATTATTGTGAATCAGCGTAAACCGAGGGCTACCTGTACCTTGTTCAAGTATATTTTGCTATTATAATGATTAATGGGCTAATTTTCATAACACTATCTTAAAGTGAATATCATATTAAAGTTAATAATAATCTTTTTATTCACTTCTCAATGCATCTAAGAACCCTAAAATCAATTATATTATAATTAATTAATTATCCAATTGTGTTAATCTTAGAGAAAAATTCAAAAAATAATAAATAATCAAACTTCAAAAATCCTCTGAAGAGCAAGACAATTTTGAAAATAATAAACATGAATATAATTCGAAAGTGCTATATTAGCAAAATGCCTTAAAGTAATGTATGTTTGTATTAGATAGTCCATGAAATATTCTTGAAAGATTTTACAGCTTTCTAAGCATTTTAAGAATTAATAAACGTTGTATGAAAATTAACAAATGGATTTTGACTTATGTAAAAGAACTGAGTTTTAGAAAGATATATTTGTCTAAATAAAATAAACTTATATTGAGATTATCATATAATTTTGTATAAATTCTATGAATATTCCAGTGTTAATTTAAATAAATCAAACTTGTTACACTATTTATATTTTATATAACACATATTCTATTCATGTATAATTGACTTACTTCATCTGGCCATCCAAAAATTGAAAATGGAAAGAGTCCAGAAGAAAACCATGTATCCAATACATCATCATCTAATTAAGGAAAAAGTTATTTAATAAATTTTAATTTAACAACTTATGTTAATCAGATTATCTTGAAATATAGATCTCATTCAATATACACAAAAGAAATTTTGTTTCACTAGACAATTTATTGCTATTATAATATGAAATTAGTATTTATTGTAAACAGCCACATTTCAATTGCCTGTAACAGGCAATTGAAATATGGCTGTTTACAATAAATACTTTGTTCTTGTGGCTTGTTCCACAAGAACAAATTTTACTCAAACTTTGATGAAGATTTGTGAATAGAATACATTCTGTTAGTAGCTTCTATTGGTATATGAGGTCTGTTCAAAAAATACACAGACTGACGTCATAAAACAAAATGTACTTTATGTAGACGTTACATGTCTGGGTCCTGTTCAAAGTACTCTCCTTCCCAATGCACACACTTTTCCCCAGAGTGTTTTCACTTGTTGAAACGGTCCTGGTACGCTTCTTTAGTAATGTCCTTCAATGCCTTCGTCGCATTTGCCTTAATCTTGGGAATCATCTCAAATCTTCTTCCTTTCAAGGGTCTTTTGAGTTTGGGGAACAAGAAAAAGTCACAAGGAGCAAGGTCAGGTAAGTAGAGGTGGGTGGGGAAGAACAGTGATCGAGTGACCATTCAGCCCTCAAAAGTCAGGAGTTCTGAGGGCTGAATGGGCTGGAGCATTGTTGTGATGGAGAAACCAGTTGCTACTTCACAATTCTGGCCTTTTGTGACAGATAGCATCCCTCAGACGTTTCAGAACTTCAATGTAGTAACTCTGGTTCACTATGGAGCCTTGGGGGAGGTACTTGTGGTGAACAACACCCTTAGCATCAAAGAAAACTGTCAGCATCAAGTGACCTTTGACATTGGATCAAACTTGGCGAGCTTTTTTGGGTCTGGAGGATGTTTCACCCACCCACTGGGACAAATGGACCTTTGTTTCAATGTCATAACCGTAAACCCAATATTGATCACCTGTTATGATCAATATTGACAAGAAGTTTTCATCTTTTTCTAGACAATCAAGCAGTTCCCGACAAACCTGGATGCGATTGGCTTTTCAATCGTCCGTCATCAGGCATGGCACAAATTTTGCAGCAATGCGGTGCATCTTCAATTTTTCGATCAAAATTTCGTAACAAGATCCAACTGATATCCCACACAATTCAGTAAACTTCCCCTGATGGTCAGACATTGCCTGATGGTCAGACATTGATTTGCCTGCATCAGGGTGTTGATTTTGTCAACAGGTGAGTCATTAGTTGATGTGGAAGGACATCCAGGATGCTCATCATCTTCAATCGACTGTTGACCACCCTTAAAACATTCATGCCACTTGAAACATGCTGTATGCTTCATAGCAACATCACCGTAAGCCATGTCAAGCATAGCAAATGTTTCAGTCACAGATTTTCCAAGTTTAACACGAAATTTCACAGCAAGTCATTGCTCCATCAGGTCATTTATTCTGAAATCTGACAAACAAAAAAATCGCACTTTACTAAAAACCGCATAGCTAATCAACAAATTAAGATATCTGTAATCGGGAAACGGCTTTATCACCAGACAATCTGTACAAACCTAGTGACACCAAGCGGATTCACCTGGAACCAACTGGAGCCACGCAATTCAAACAGTCCGCGTAGTTTTTGAACAGACTTCGTATCTGAATTTTTCACTTAAAACTTGTCTTATCCTACCAAGTTTCTTGCTGTAATTGTTCTTAGTCAAGGAACTATTGGACAAAAAAGTTGGTTGTTTAATCACTGTGCACATGAGATGCCTTCATGTTTTGGCTTATATCTCAGGAACCATGTAATGTATGCAGCTAATATTTGCATGGCTTAATTTAAGATCCTTAGCTACCTTTGTGCCAAATTTCATTGAAATCTGAGAGGTCAAGATGGAGACTTCGATCACTTGATATTGAATGATCCTATAGTTGTTATCAATGAAGTAGTAATAACATAAATGTTTTTATTAAAATTAAAATTATTAGTAAATATCATAAAAAAGTGTATTGGAGAAAAGCAATCAAGGTTATTTTCTCTGTATTTTATAACCGTTCTTGTTGACAATTTGGCTTTAAAACAACTGTCCCCACATAGCTTCTCAAATAACTGTTTAAATAAAAATGAATCTCCATTCATTGCCAGTACATACTCATAATCTTCAGATTTTTTTTTGTAAATATATATCAAGTCCCAATTATATCTATAAACTGATTTTATTAATTACTCATAGAAGAGAATATGTTATGAATTAAGAAAACTTTTTATTCTAAATGAAAATTTATAAATAATGGATAATTTCATATTTTTCATATGTTTAATAAAAAATACTGTATTACCTTGTTTTAACTTAATTTTATTTTTAGAAACTTTAAACTTTTTTGCTGCTTTTTCTAAAGCTTCCTCTTCTGTTCTTCCACTGATCCAATATTCATTATCTTGTTCCTATCACAGAAGAAATTACTATTTACTGACTAAAACACAAATGATAAAAAGTTATTACTGTTAAAGCGTAACATCAAATGTTTTCTGAAAAATGGAATAAAAATTGTGTCTTCTATGCCAATGTAATTTAAATATACCAAAAACAATCAGCAATTTCTAGATGAAGTTAGCTCAATTGACAAATACTGTCTTTGTCCATCTTTACGTAAAGGACAAATGTCTAAGTTTTGGATTATAAACAATAGGTTGTGCTAATGTGTTGTTTATGAAGCTCTTTTGGAGAAGTAAAAATGACATCTAGTAAGCAGAAAGCTTTTTGTGTTCTGCAGTTTGCATGATGTTAGTAGATAATCACTGTTCAGCGTAATTTCATAGAAAATTCCAAATTAATCTACGACAGCTCAGAGTATCTGTAGGTGGTATCAGCAGTTCAAGAAGACACAATGTCTTTGTAAATGAATAAGTCCAGGGCAGCCAGGCATGTCTGCAGAGAATGTTGAAAGAATGAGAGAGACTTTTATACGCAGCCTGAAGAAATCAACCTATCATGCTAGTCAAAAATGGGGATTACTCAGCCTACTGTTTACCATGTGTTGAGAAAAAAATTGTTATGAACCATAAATTGTATAACTTGCAAGTACTGAAGCCTACTGATGAGCTACAAAAACTGAACTTCTCCCTTTACATGCAACAGGCTATGGAGGTAGATGGTATTCACACTTGACTTGTTTTCAGTGATGAGACCATTTTCCATTTAAAGGCCGTGACACACTAGGCAATTTTTGTGGAAGACATGTTGCCTAGTGACAGAAAAACCTGGCAGGGAGTCAAATTGCTTTAACTTTTGGGAGACGAAAAGTCTCCCATTGCATGTTGTAACAATGGGCGCGCACAGATTTATCATGCAAGTACAACTCTTTTTTTACAACACAAAAATAAAAATGGAGGACAGTCGCTCGTCGATAGTTGATAGGACATGATGTTTAATTTCATTAATTCAATAGTAAGAACCAATTTATGGTATAACCACACTATTCAAAAATATCATGACTAGGTACAGGTACAGGAAGAAATGTCAATCATATGACTCCAGCAACTTATCTCCTTGTGTGTCTGGACTAGTGATGCCATGAATAGTGATTTTGCCAAATATCGAATACTGAATATTCGGCTACGCTCTCGGCCGAAGTGCTGAATATTTGGTGGCCGAATGTTCGGCAAAATATGTGTACATTTCGCAGGTATGACCTGTCTCATTGTGGTGGGTGCAGTAGTGACACTGTGGGCACATTTGTTTTATTTGTGAGTAGATTGTGTCACAACATGCATTATTTGTTCATTGTTACATCAAATTGTGTTACTAATAGTCCTTATTACTAAAAATATATCACTGTTTGTATCACTTTATATGAAAACTGTTCGCCTACATCAAACAGCAGACCTTTACAAGTGGTGGTCAGCAAACGCAAAACAGTATCCAAACCTGACAGAATTTGCTAAGATTTATCTATTGTCTCCCAGCAGTAGTGTATATAGTGAGAGGCTATTTTCAGAAGCAGATATAGTTTATGAGGAAAAGCACAATTGTTTGCTATCAACAAATGCTGAAAAAATTGTTTTCATTCATCACAACGTACCACTGATAGCTTTTAAGTATTAAATGTAATAATTTGTGATTAAAATAAATATGTTTTTGAGTAATATGTGCATTTTTTTTTCATGATTTGATATTCGGTATTCAGCCGAATAGTATGCAACATTCAGCCAAATACCGTATATTAAAAAAATTAGCCGAATAGGCCGAATACCAAATAGTAGCCGAATGTTCGTGGCATCTCTAGTCTGGACATCTTGAACATCAACAGGTTTTTGTCACTCAGAGATATGTCTCCAAGGCGAGAAATTGCCTAGTGTGTCATGGCCTTAACTAGCAGAGTGAAATGTCAAATTGTTTGCATATGAAGTGCTGAAAATCCTCATGCATGCATTGTACAGGAACAGGACTCACCCAAAATGAGCATTTTTTGTGCACTATCTGTATCAAAGATTTACAGACCATTCTTTTTTACAGAAAAAAACAATGGCTGGCATTTCATATTTGAATATGTTACAAATCTGGCTTTTTCCCCAGTTGAAGATGATCTTGCACTCAGCATTTTGGAATGTCATCACTCTTCAACAGGTTAAAAAATAATTTTAAATACGTTTTTAAAGGAAGTTTTTGTAACCTTCTGCTGAAGAGGGAAGGTAATCTGAATGCTGAGTGCCTAGAACACAGATTTGTGTTACAATAAATATTTGATAAACAAATGTTGTCCTCTGTTTTTGTGCTTCTCCTCCTTGGTGTTACAAGTCCTTAAATAAAGTAGGGTTCTTGTGGACATTTTATAATACTTATACAGATTCAATATTTATTTGGTGTCAATAAGGAAGATAATTTCTTTATTATAATTTGACTATTGAGAATCTTCAAAACTGTATAGAACACACTGAAGATAAAAAAGAGACCTTTAATGATTTCATTAGAACATCAAGCAGCAGAAAAAAGTGAAGAAATTTTTAATGCAAGACAACACTTATCTGTTATAATATATTCTGAATATATTAAAATCTATCTTATCCAACGAATAAAAAAAAATCTCTTGTAAAAAAATCTTCAGATTTAAATGTATTAGACATAGTTTTGTAACTCTTACTCTTGCAGAATTATTCTCATATAAATTTCTGATCATCAAAATAAGATGGCATGGGAATCCCTGTTCTGGAGAGTGGGGCATAATTTGTGCCATTTTAAACAATCAAAGGCTTTGGTATAATCTATGAAACAAAGCTAAGCTTTGACATTAAATTCATAGGCTTTTTCAATGATTTGTCGAGTGTTCAAGATTTGTTCATGAGTTCCTTTACCAGGGATAAACCCCGACTATTCTTCAGCTATTTCATGTAATAGGAAGGGTTTCAAATGTATATTAATTATTTGGAGCATTACTTTACTGGCATGGTTAATTAGGCTGATAGTTCTGTAGTTACTACAGTCTGTCGGTGCACCTTTTTTATAAATTGGAATAAATATTGATTTACACCATTCCTCTGGCCATCTCTTTGTAATTTCTTAATGTATTTATGGTTTTTTCTACCTCTGATTTAAGAACATATGGTTCAACTTTCCCTGTTCATCCATTCTGAAGTTGATTATTACCATTTGTTTGTCCAATGTCTTTATAGTTTCTCACAATACTTCCTCCAGACATCTGCAATCCCTTCTGCATCAGTTATGATTTCATTTTCATCATTTTTAATTATTTGTGTGTGTGGTTTGAACTCTCTTGCTAGATATCTAACTTTATTGTACAGTTCACGAGTCTGATTATTATTTGCATGGACTTCAATTTCATTGCATATACTGTCAATATGATCATTTTTTGTCTTTCTTACAAGCCTTTCTGATTTTTTTGTCTAGCTCTTTCTTCTTTTCATCTGCAACAATTGCTGAAGTTAATAATTTTTTCCTTTCATCTATGAATTCAAGGGTACTATTTCTCATCCAATGTTTCTTTTTTTGTGGCTGATGTTGTGTGGTGCATTGTTGTACTCCAGTTAAAATCCAACTTTTTGTTTGTGTCCATAAATCATCTAGGTTGTTTGTAAAGGATGGAGGGTCTAAATTTCGGAGAGTCTGTTGTAAGATTGAACTAGCTGGAGTTGATCTTTGATATTTTTGTTGTATGGAGTTTTGATGTTACTTCCTCTTTTAGCAGCTTATGATCAGAGTTGCAGAATGCTCGAAGTCTTGCTCTGACTTTATTTACTGATGATCTCCATCTTGTTCTTATTAACATATAATCAATTTGGTTTTTATATTCACCTGTTGGGGAGGTCCAAGTAGAAAGACACCGATAATGGTGTTTGAACATGGTGTTAGTTATTGAAAAACTGTTATTGATTGCAAACTGAAGGAGAGTCTATTTCCTCTCTCATTTCTGGTGCCCAGTCCAAATTGTCCTCTAATGCACCATAGATTATCATTTTTTGTATTGCCTATCTTAGCATTAAAATCTCCCATTATCATCAATATGTGCTTCTGTGGTATTTTTGTGATGATATTTTCAATTTGTGTGTATACGCTGTGTCCACTTCATCGTCCAAAGCAGCCAAAGTGGGCATATAAACCTGAATAATATGAAGTTTTATTGGCCTGAAAGAAATTGTAATTTTGATTATGCAGTCATTGATAGGTTCATAGCCTTCCACAAATTTTGTTAGGCATTTGTCGATAACAAAGGCCACTCCATTATGCCTATTTTTGGTTATATCTGAAACATATATCGTGTGGTCAATTTATCAAAATGACCACTCTCTATCCAATGTGTTTTGGAGATGCCACAAATTGGTATATTCTCTCGATTAAGCTCTCTTTCTACTATGTAAAGCTTTCCAGTCTGTAAAAGTCCTCTTACATTCCAAGTACCTAAGGATAAATTTCTCCTTAGATGTAATTTTAAATTTCTTCCAGATGCATATTTTGTCTGTGGTGCCTGGTTGCTTATGTCCGCACAACCTTTAGCCTATTTCATACCAAATGACCTGGAATCAGTTTGGTGCCAGTTGCTGACCAGATCACCATGCATATCATTGATACGATCATTGCTCATCCTCATCATAATATTCTCATGGGAAAATAATCAGGTGGTTTCCCATTGCCTGCCTGATATGTTGAATAAAAATGGTTTTGAACTTTTATATATACAGTTTAACCCTCTTATAACGTCATCCATGGGGCTGGCAATTTTTGACGTTATAACCAAGTATCGTTTTCTGCAGGGTCATAATTTCAGTCCCATAAAAGTATCAAGTGTGTTTAAGAATCTATTATAAAATTCATCTAATTTAATATTGTATGTATAAAAGTGCAAACTAAATGTTTAAATCAACTTTATTTACATTATTATGTCTAAATTTACAACGATGTAATTAAAAATTTCAAAAATTACCTTTTATAAGAAAGTTTTATTTGTCTCAAGTTTCGATAATGGGTGCACTTTCGGTTTTGAAAATAATGTCGAATCAAAAGGCAACAAAAAGTTAAATTAAGCAAGAAGTCCAACATCTTTCACTTTTAGGTTAAATTAATGTATACCAATTAAAAAGAAACAATTAAAATACTCACTTAAAAAAAGTCAGTTATTTTAGATTGTAGGCGTTTTTCACCTAAAAATTGTTTATCAATGTCATTTTCTAAGTTGTAGATTTTGTTCATTATTTCCGATGAAGTTTTAAGAGACCTGTAAAACATTTTCAATAATCTTATTGCATTACTCGCTTCCCTGGTTGACAGCACTGCAGTTTCTCTGTTTGATGTTTCTTCATCATCATCATCATCATCATCATCCACATTTTTTTCGTCTGAACATTTAATTTGCTCAATAATATCTGCATCTGTATAAAATTCAGATGTTATTAAATTTTCATCTACACTCTCATATTCAGTAGCAGCAGATGACAAAAATTCGCTGTTTTTTGAACTCTGAAGTGTTTAAATTAATTCTGATAGAGGAATGTCGTCGTCGTCATTATTGTCATCTTTCGTAAATGTAATAGCTGTTTGACTATTACACAATTTTGCATGGTAAAAACAGTTTGCTATTATTAGCGAACTAACCTTACACCAAGATTTTTCTAAAAAATCAACTGCATCTAATAAAGAAATTGCCATTTTATTTTTATCTTCCATTTGTTATAATTTTTTGTAAAAGAATTTTTCTGAAATGAGATTTAAGGCTTCTTATAATTCCTTGATCCATTGGTTGAAGTATGCTAGTACAATTCAGAGGAAGGAATACAAGTTTGATGTTCTTTAAATTTTCTAAAATTGGATGTGCTGGGCAATTATCGAGAAGGAGTAAAATTTTTTTTGTTTACCAATAAGTTCTCTATTCCATTTTCAAATTTCTTCTTCAAAAATCTCAGATGTCATCCATGACTTTTTGTTCGCTTTGTAATTTACTGTAGTGTTTTTATGTTTTTAAAACATCTCGGATTCTTTGATTTTCTTATTACAAGAAGTTTTCTTTTGTCTGTACCAGTCATATTAGTGCAAGCAAAAATTGTTATCCTATCTTTCGCAAGTTTTCCACCAACACACTTTTTGTTTTTAAATTTAAATGTTTTATCCGATAAAAGTTTGCAAAATATCCCAGTTTCATCTGCATTATAAATGTCTTCATCTGCATATTCTCCTCTTAATTTAGGCCACACATCTCTTAACCAGTTTTCAACGTCCAGTAAATTTACATTTTTTACTTCTCCACACACTTTCCCAAAACTTATGTTATGTCTTTGTTTGAAACAGTCTAGCCATCCATTAGAACATTTAAAGTTAGTATTGCCTAATAGTCATCCAAATTCTGCTTTTTCCATTAGTATCGTTCCATTTAGTGGTTAGTTAGAACTTCTGCATTGGTTAAACCACTTAATTAGAGCATCATCAATATTGGCTTTTTCACATAACTTAATTTTTTTCACTTGTCCCTTGCCATCTTGAAAACTTTTCAAAATTTTCTCTGTTTTTTATTATTGTGCACACTGTAGAATTTGCCAAACCAAAGTCTCTGCATACATCTGCCTTTTTTCTTCCACTTTCAACTGCTTTAATTATTTCTACTTTGCAGTCTAACATTAACACTTTCCTTTTTAAGCTAGCCATTTTACCTGATTTGATGCTAAACTACAACACGAGTTTGAGAGCTATGCAGACTAACCCACTGTCATGTTGTTTAAAGGAGTGGCGAATCTCACCCCACCAAATCAGGTGGTGACAGTATCATCCACAATCGTTCTAGGAAGCAGACTCTGACCCTAGGACTGAACATGTAGTATTTTCTTTGATAAATAAAATTCATAATCTAATTTTGTAAATTTGAAAGTGCTTCAAATATGACATTAAAACAGAGTTTTATGTCATTACAAGTGGGTTTTTTAACATTATCTAGTATAGTAAAATCGTGGGACTGATAAAAATTTGACGTTATATTAGGGTTGTTGTTACATCTGATGTCGTTATAATCGGGTTAAACTGTACATTTATATAAAAAGGTGTGATAAAAAACAAGAGAAGATGCAGTTCAGTTTATTTATCTTTATATTTCAAATTAACTTCAATGTCCTAAATTTTTAAATATGATATATTTGATTTTACAATATTTTCCAATTATCAGTGGACATATTTTGACTTTTACATAATTTATTGAGGTTGCAACCTCAAATAAAAGGCTGAGCCTCAGTGTATTTTAAATGAGTTTCTTATATCAAAAAGGATAAGGGAATATGCTGTTTAGATTATCTGAATTATATTTTTAATGAACTTTAATGTCCTGAATTTTTATGTATAATATATACAGTATGTAATAATGTAATTTTTATTTTATTGTGAAAGTTTATTAAATTGTCAACAATATGAGCATTTTTTCACATTTATTAAACTTATAAATGCATTATATTTAATCTGTATAATTTTTTTTTCAATTTTATAAAGTGTATTTTTTTGGATTTTCTATATAAAAGAAAAAATTTTATTCATATACATTTTATAAATATATAAATAAAATAATGCAGCAGATTGAAAGAAAAATTTTTGCAAAACACAAAATTTCATTTAAAAATAAATAAATTTAAAATGAAAAACTTACTAACTATAATTTATTTAATGATATTACTTAATATATAAAATAAGATAAAATTATTTTAATACTTACAGTTCCTTGAGATATAAAGGGATCATCTACTGTTACAAAGTATGCTGGAATTCGATGACCCCACCATAACTGTCGAGAAATACACCAATCCCTAAAAATAATTGCAACACAAATCAAAACCAATTAGTCTGATCCCATATCTAATAACAGAATTGCATTAATTATAATTAGGTAATAAAATTAGAGCAATATGTAAAATGTCTGTATTTCATAAAAATAAATTTTAAATAATCAGAACTTAATTGAAACTTTAAGCAATAAGAGAAATGTTCCAATGTAGAAATTATTTAATAATTTTTCATTGATAACAGTCATGATCTGATATATAACAGCTAAGATATGTAACCAACTGTAATTTATGTGAACTTTTAGTTCCTGAAAAACTAATTAACTTAGATGGCCAAGAATGTTTTAAGCATCAGCCTATCACTCCAGAAAACCAGAGATTAAATCTGGTGAGCAACTTTTCAGGAATTTTTCACAAGTGGATGTGTCAGGCCAATTTTTCAGAACCTAGCAACCTCCATTGTGGGCCTGGATGAACTCACAATGAGTATGAGAAAAAGATCCTCTTATTTCTCACATGGTGGAAAGAGTCAAAAATGAAAAAAAATTTATAAAACGAAAATACAGTAGTCCCAGAAACTTGATCTTCAATAATGTGACATTCCATAAAATCATCTTGTTGTCAAAAATAAATAAATAATAAATGTAATCTAATTCTTACATCTATAACTTAACACTAGGATAAAATAAGTTATTGTTCTTTACTAGTGACACTTGATAATAGCATCAATTCTGTGTGTTAACAAAGAATATAATTCCTTTCCAAGATGCCACTGTAAAACATCATGACATCAACTTGAAAGTAGCCATTAAACAGCCAATATTTTTTTAAATTAAAATTTAATGGTAAGTAAGCTACTAATGATATGTAGTTAATATGTATATGAATCTGCACATGTAATACTTTTATGAAAATTCAGCTATTTAGACTAGTATCATAGCTTTCCATAGTCATTTTCTATAACTCATCACCTTCTCAGTCCACATTAAGTGGAATTTGTGGGACTCTATTGTACTAATTATAATTTCATCATTATTTGCAATCTTCTATTAATGTTATAATTTAATATATAATAAAGTTTTTCAACATTCTAATTATTTCAAATTTGTATGCAAATAATTATTGATTACTTAAGTGTTTTGAATTTAAATAAAAATTATAATTTAAAGTAAAGAAATTTACTTTTCTTTTGAAAAGAATTATTATAATTTCCTGCCCATTATCTGTAGCAGCATATAATCTGTAGAGCAAGTTTTCATTGATAAAAAAATTTTTTGTCATCTAATTTGCACAATATATAAACATCTTACAAACCCAATGTATTAATAATCATCCAACCATCAGCCAAATTAATCTAGCAATATTATGCATAATATTGCCTGATTAATTTGACTGATGGTTAGATAATTTGCTTAATTGTTTATTTGCTTCATTGGCTCATCAGCAATGAGATAATGCAATTTGTAAAAACATTTAATAAGAAAAAGTATTCCAAAATTTAGAAAAGAGACTATATGATTCATTTTAAAACAATACAATAAAAATTTAAAACCCAGAATTATGAAATGCAGTAAATCACTAATTTACAACCTCGTGAAGCTGGTATATTAAAAAATATCATTTTCAAGTTCAACACAATTGATTGTACTTAGTAATGGCATGGTATAACAATTACATGATAACTTTAATACTGCAATGGATAATAAATGCATATTATTTAACAATAATGTATAAATTTATTCATGTTTAACTACAACTCAGATTTGAACTATATTAGACTCAAAAACTGATAACAAACCTTTTTTTTCAGAGTTGCTTGATATAGAATTATCATTCTAATCTCAAATTTATAATAGAATTAAATTGAATTTTATTATTACATCACTTTAAAAAATTAAATAAATAAAAAGTAACAATAGAAATAGTATTTTCTTAGAACAATGTTGCCGTTGAGAACATATCACACAGGAACACTTTCAGAGGAAAAAGGTTGTTTTATTGGTGTGAACAGATATGCATTTCGGGCTTAACACCCCTCTTCAGTCCTGAGATAGCGACAGTTAAACCAACATGACTCATAAGAAGATATACATGTAGTTGAAAAAGAAAAAAAGGAGCTAAAAGTTCTTTTGGCTCCACACATATACACATTAGGTTAGTATAGCATGTGCTGTAGGATGTGAAATAATTCTGATAAGATGTACAAAGAACATAGACAAGATATGAGAGGTTAAAAGGAAGTGAGTAATCCTTGTAACATACCTGTATGACTATGTAAGTTAAATATCTAGAGCTAAGCTTAAAACATATTTTAACAAAGAATAGATTGGAGATGTTATTTTTGTATGGCTAATTGACGTGTAAACAATCATATTCCATCTGCTAGTAGAAGTGAATATACCCTTGCCCATAACAATAAGATACCTTTCATGTTTTATCATGTTGAGAAGACTTCTTAATTTAACAAAAAGTAAAATGATTTTACTTTTTTGATGATATAAAAAATTGTCACAGATTATATACCATAGTTATAATCCAAGGCATTAAAATTGGAAGGATTTTATAAACACTTAATCCACAGATTATAGACAGGAAATTATGATAACAGGAAACCCTAATCATCTTTAATGGTCCAACCCTGGTATTTTGTATTGTTCTTTACAACTGTTCAATTCAATTTCAGTTATAGAAAATTATTTGTAGAGAATAAATTATATTACAGTATTTTAAAACTAAAGAATAATTTTCAAATTGCTTTTTGGTTTATTTTAGACCAAAAGTAATTTGAGCAAAGAGGTTAAACCTAAAAAATTTTTAGTATTTTTGGTATATAATATCAATTTGTTGTTATGTTTGCATGTCTATTTCACTATTTTCTTCTTGATTAGTTCTTAAAAAAAAAAAAACACCATAAAAGCTCATTAGTGTATATTTTTTTATCACAAATTTTTGTTCATAACTAATCAGGTTTTTAAAACTTCTATAAATAAATTGCCATACTAACCTAATGTTTTCTAGCCAATGATACCATGTTTTCTCATGCATTTCAGGGATAATTTTCAAAGATCCATTTCGGACAGCCTACATAAAAATATAAAAAGTTAAAATTTTGCATATACAAAGTCATAACCACTTCCAGAGAAAATAATATAGTAATTTATTATAATAATTTTCAATATTAGTTTTACTGATTATTAATTGCTAGAAGGAAATTATAATTTTCACTCTTACTATATTTAACTAACACTAGATTACATCAATTACAGGTTTCTAGAAATGGTTTTAAGAAACCTGATGATGGTCTTATAGGAATAGGCTGAAAACATTAGTAATTAAAAATTTTCTCTCAACAAATGCATAGGTGGTCATAAATTTGTAATTTATTCTGTTGAGCACATCTGAACTGTACATCAATTACATTTTTCATAATAATCATTTAATTTTTTTTGCAAAAATTTCTCAACGTATGATGATAAAAATATTTACAATTTCAAATTTATACAAAAAATAATAAATTTATTAGCATACTTTACACAAAATTATTCTATAAACTAAATTAGTCAACAATGACTTTCTATGCTTGAACTATTGTAAAATTTATATATAATAATATATCACATTGTCCTAAATATTAGTCAATGTTTCTTCCCAATTTTAAAATAGAAAAAGAAATCCAGCAATGAGTTGCATAACTTTCCCAGCAAAAAATTTTAAATTGAGATGGTGCCATCTGTTATTTTGTTTTAAAAACTTTTTATATTATGAATTACTATAAAATGATCGAAAGTTTAATTTTGAGAGTAGAGATGTGTTTTATAAAAACATTGTAAATGCTAATAACGAATAAAATCTTCATTAAGTCTGACCTCACTCAAGATATGACACAAGATCCCCTCTATCTCCTCACCCCTTGACCTGTACCACCAAAATTCAATAGCATCAATCTGCTAATACAGAAATCTCACTGCAAAATTTCAGAAATTTTTGATAAAAAGCACAAGAGTTATTACCCTTCAAAATGGCTGAACAAAATCATTCCAACACTCACCCATATACACACACATTAACATACAAAAAAAAAAAAAAAAAAAAAAAACCAACTTTATTTGCATTTCTTAATATTTCAGGGTCTCAAGTACAAAAATGTAAAATTAAAATTTTGGAAATCATTTTTTGATTGCCATACTTTCCCTCTGTTATAATAGTCTGGAAAAAAAAATTGCTCGAGTCTCAACTTATATTCAAATCCAATTTAACCTTTCTTCAATTTCAATAACTGTCTGTAATACACATCACATAGAGTTAAACTAATGCTAAAATTCAGTGCATCAATTGTTTAGCAATGCTATCATCAGCCAAGTTATGACCTGTCATGCTGCAGTTTGAAAATTATGTACAGGAATTAANTCGGATAATTGAAAAGTCGGATAACTGAAAAGTATGAAAAAATCCATTATTAGTGTAGTATATTATTATATCCCATGTAATTAGTATATTAGTATATCGCTATTAACCTACTTCGCGTTGAATTTTCATCGATGTTAAGCCTAACAAAAATTTTTTTAAATAATAATCGTCGCTATTGTATCATTAAAAATTATTTTTAAATTATTTTATTGCTCACGAAACAAACAATCAATCATAATTAGAAAGTCTCGTTTAAATACTGGCCTCCCTTCAATGGTCAAGCCATTGATGCCAGCTAAAACATGCAAAAATTAACAAAAATAATATCAAAGTAGCCAAGACATAGCCAAATATTGTAGCGCCACATCACTAGCGGACATTTGAAATTTGCCGACTAGGACGGTCGGTTAATCGGGGGTTGGATAATCGAGGCTCTACTGTATCCTCTTATCAATCCTCACTGAAACTACTTTAACTTTCTTCATTGAAGCATCTTGCATTCCCAATCATGGTAATCTCATCAGAGTTCTACAATTATATATATAGCAAGAATTATGATGTGTTCTTTGCATAGACTTTCATTCATACACTACAGAGAGAGAGATGTACCTGGATATTAGTTGTAAGACAGTTTATAGTGTACATTTCTGCTTATAATATTTCTTGGAAACAAAGAGAAGTTATAAGTTTTTGGCATTTTGTTAATGGATTAATTATATTATATTTCTTTTTAACTTTAAACACATCAGATTCCAGTTAGGATGTTAAGTAAGATCTGAACATACAGACATAACTGAAATGTGTTTCCATGTTCCATTGTCATGTTTATTATTTATTTTTCTTGTCAGATGGAAGGTTTTCCTACATACAAATCAATATTAACTACCATATTTACTTGCATATAGGATGAGGTGTAACTTTAAAGATCAAAATAAAGAAAATTAGAGTTATTAATACAATTGTAATTTTTATTTGTTTAATAACATTTAAAATATCAAATGAATGTAAATGCACACCTTGTCCTGCAAAAATTACTGACATTTTAAACTTTTTAAACTTAAAAAAAAATTTTGTAAAATTGACAACATAATTTGTTAACATAAAGCTGGACAATTGGGAAGCTTTTTTTTGCTGACTCTTAACAGTCAAATCCGTTTTCTGTTTATTACACTTATGAGTTTCTCTGAATTCTGATTTCTGAATCATCTGTTTTCACATGGGATTGGATTAAAACTTATATCTGGCTCCTGTATGATTTTGGAATTTCAGTCTGGATTTGATTTAATTCAAAAGCTTTGCTTTTCCTATTGCTATTCATTTTTACTCCTGACAATATACAAGAATGATTCAAATGACCCAGATAAAATACTTATGTTTTTAAATACAAGAGGGTAAGCATCAGGTAAAAAATGCAAATATATGGTTCACAAAAATTATTTGCAAAAATGCAAATAATCTTTTGCTTCCATGTATAGGACAATCTAGGAATTTGAAGCTGTGATAAATGTATAAAAACCTCGTCTTATATGCAAGTAAATATGGTATTGACAAATGATTTATTAGTGGAATGTTTTTCAGATCACTAAGTTAAAAAACTTTTTATAATATTTAAAAAGTTTTATTTTTATCAGAAAATGATATAACCAAAATAAAACAAAATATGTATATTGAAGCTTTAAATGAAAATTATAATAGAAGAATGTTTTTAATTTTATTTTATTAAACATAATTTTTATTACATATAAGAAATGGCCTTTTGAAGCAACACAATGAAAATAATCTTTATTTATTATTGGAAGATTTAATAAATTTTAAATATTTAAATTTTGAAATTAAAATTTTATCTACTATTGCTAAAAACAGTTTTTAGTCTGAAGTCAGTAGACTTGAATTAATGAAGTCAGTATTATTTAGACTTATTTAGAGTAAGTCTACTACTTCATTAATTGAGTTTATACATAGTATTTAAGCTGAAATAGTTTCAAGGAGCTAGAAAACATATTACATTTTAAGATGAAATAGTTCTGTCACAAACACTTTATTTATTTTTGAATACAGTAATAAAATTCTAAAGGACTTGAGATTACTGTATAAAACACAACAATAAAACAATCTCCTTGATAAAATTACACCATACAAAGGAAAATAAGATCCTTTTTTACTCTGATGTAAATTTTATGGAAAAATTAATGAGGAAAGAAGTTAAAAAAGGATGAAAACAAATAAACCAATAATGAGGATTAACTGTGGATGCCGTAAGAAGTTTACAACAGTTTTTAAAGAACTGAAAGTCTCAAAGTGAAAGGGTTTTGACAAGATGGATATTATGATTGTCTGTAAAAAGAATGATTATCTGGAGACAGTAAGTTTCTATATGGGAATAGCAAGGCAGAAATTATTTCTTGTTTATAAGAAGGGATTCTTATAGTTAGTTTGTCTGGAGATAAAAATCCAGTAAAATATTTATAAAATGTAATCGTCTCAAAATACTCAATACAATGAAGTAAGATGGACTTTGTCTAGATCTGACAACTTCTCCAGAATCAGTATAAAGTAAATTAGAAAGTTTGTTAGAAAAGATAAATTTTATCAAATTTAGCAGTAATCTTTTGTAAGAGACTAGAAGCTGCAGTAGACCAGATCAATGGTTAATTACTGACTGAAAATTAGAGAAAAAAAATAGCTCTGAGGATGGTACATGAAGAGTATGATAATATCTCCAAAGAATCCCTCTAGTTGTCAAGCTCTTGATTATGAAGAAAATTCTGGTTGATAAGTTAGATATTTAACAAAATCAAAACTCCAGAATTATTAATTCTGTCAACATATTTGATTGGGTGTTCATTAATAGTGAAGGTACTCAAAAGAGAATTCTGATTATACATGACAACATGACAACTGTTTTCTGTGAATTGATGGATGAATTGAAAGTTTCAAAGAAGCTGAAGTAAGTGCAAATAAATTTAACTGCATCACTTAGGAAACAAGTATTTATTAATTTTAGATCATCCACATATAATAAAACATGTAAATTAACAATAAGGTTATTAGTAATAAAATCAATAATAGGAAATAAGCTGTTGAGTAATATTGATAAATCACATATACAGGAGAAAATGGATAAAAGGAGATGCCACCTAGATAAATTGTAAATAAATGTAATAAAAAATAATTATTTATTCAAAGTTAACTCAGGATGGATGTCATAGTTATTCTGTAGGATGACCAACAGACATGAAGGTAACACAGAGTTGAAAGCTTGTTTAATATCAATATAAATGACTTAAAAACATTTCTTTAATATAATTTTTTTGAAATTTTTAAGAATAACAATTTGCTAGAACACTTTTAAATTTTTACTTATTTTTTTATATTTTCTGGAATACCAATAGACAGTTGTTTGAATAACAATTTGCAACTGTAATAAATTTATGCAAATAGAGCAGCATCTTGAAGTGGGTTCAGACTTGTTGCGTATCCTCATATCAATGTGGATAGATCTATTGCACCATTCCATATCAAAATGTTGATACAATGATATACAACAAACTTAAATTACAGTTTTTTCATGTCACATCAAAATAGCATATACAATATAGGGAAACCATTCTGGACCTGCACACATTTTTCCAGTCTAAGGGCTTCTCACTTCTACAATAGAGTACATAGGCTATACACCAAAAGTTCTTGTTTTTGATGCATGTTTATATGTAAGTTCATTAACAGATTTGATTCATTGTTAACATTTCTACTCACATAGATTTGTGACAACTGCAAATGCCACAATTTCTTTCTTTTAAGAGTATAATGAAGGTGCCACCATTAACTTCACAGATTATGGTCATTGCTGCTTGAAACTATGGGTTCAAAATAGAGCTTCATCTCATTCCTGAAATTTGATACAAGATACAGATACGAGAGGAAAATAAGCTGCATTGATATTCCACGGCAATATGATATAAGAGTATGCAATAAGTCTGGACTCATCTTTAGACTACAGTGTTGGTAACTCTTGCTCAGGTAAAAGGAAATATATAATTATATGGACAATATTGTCTTCATTGCTGAAAAATATTAATCTACTAAATATTTTTTTCTGGTTCCTTGAAACCATTTCAGCATTTTTCTGTGTAAGTACTGTATTTAAATTTTATTGAAATTTTCTAAAGAAAATATTTTAAAATTTTAATTTCAGAAAATGTGTAAAGCTGTAACAGAAGCATTTGTACGCTTACATGAAATAGGATTAATTTATCGAAGTAATAGACTTGTTAATTGGTCTTGTGCATTACGTTCTGCTATATCTGATATTGAGGTAAACATTTTAAATTTAATAATAATCTTATACAATTTAAATTTATATTTTATGCATAAAAATAAAATTAATCAAGATTCATGCAGAGAGTGCTCATTGTAAATCATGCCAATACATGTCATTTATTATATCTACATATTGATTACATTATCTACATTGAGAAAGATAATAAACTAAATTGAATAAAACAATAAAAACAAAAGACAAATAAAACAAAAAGACAATGAAAATCAGACATTTTAATCATCAGATATAATTGATGTTTGTCATTAATTCAATTTAGTTTATTATCTTTCTCAATGTAGATAATGTAATCAATATGTAGATATAATAAATGACATGTATTGGCATGATTTACAATGAGCACTCTCTGCATGAATCTTGATTAATTTTATTTTTATGCATAAAATATAAATTTAAATTGTATAAGATTATTATTAAATTTAAAATGTTTACCTCAATATCAGATATAGCAGAACGTAATGCACAAGACCAATTAACAAGTCTATTACTTCGATAAATTAATCCTATTTCATGTAAGCGTACAAATGCTTCTGTTACAGCTTTACACATTTTCTGAAATTAAAATTTTAAAATATTTTCTTTAGAAAATTTCAATAAAATTTAAATACAGTACTTACACAGAAAAATGCTGAAATGGTTTCAAGGAACCAGAAAAAAATATTTAGTAGATTAATATTTTTCAGCAATGAAGACAATATTGTCCATATAATTATATATTTCCTTTTACCTGAGCAAGAGTTACCAACACTGTAGTCTAAAGATGAGTCCAGACTTATTGCATACTCTTATATCATATTGCCGTGGAATATCAATGCAGCTTATTTTCCTCTCGTATCTGTATCTTGTATCAAATTTCAGGAATGAGATGAAGCTCTATTTTGAACCCATAGTTTCAAGCAGCAATGACCATAATCTGTGAAGTTAATGGTGGCACCTTCATTATACTCTTAAAAGAAAGAAATTGTGGCATTTGCAGTTGTCACAAATCTATGTGAGTAGAAATGTTAACAATGAATCAAATCTGTTAATGAACTTACATATAAACATGCATCAAAAACAAGAACTTTTGGTGTATAGCCTATGTACTCTATTGTAGAAGTGAGAAGCCCTTAGACTGGAAAAATGTGTGCAGGTCCAGAATGGTTTCCCTATATTGTATATGCTATTTTGATGTGACATGAAAAAACTGTAATTTAAGTTTGTTGTATATCATTGTATCAACATTTTGATATGGAATGGTGCAATAGATCTATCCACATTGATATGAGGATACGCAACAAGTCTGAACCCACTTCAAGATGCTGCTCTATTTGCATAAATTTATTACAGTTGCAAATTGTTATTCAAACAACTGTCTATTGGTATTCCAGAAAATATAAAAAAATAAGTAAAAATTTAAAAGTGTTCTAGCAAATTGTTATTCTTAAAAATTTCAAAAAAATTATATTAAAGAAATGTTTTTAAGTCATTTATATTGATATTAAACAAGCTTTCAACTCTGTGTTACCTTCATGTCTGTTGGTCATCCTACAGAATAACTATGACATCCATCCTGAGTTAACTTTGAATAAATAATTATTTTTTATTACATTTATTTACAATTTATCTAGGTGGCATCTCCTTTTATCCATTTTCTCCTGTATATGTGATTTATCAATATTACTCAACAGCTTATTTCCTATTATTGATTTTATTACTAATAACCTTATTGTTAATTTACATGTTTTATTATATGTGGATGATCTAAAATTAATAAATACTTGTTTCCTAAGTGATGCAGTTAAATTTATTTGCACTTACTTCAGCTTCTTTGAAACTTTCAATTCATCCATCAATTCACAGAAAACAGTTGTCATGTTGTCATGTATAATCAGAATTCTCTTTTGAGTACCTTCACTATTAATGAACACCCAATCAAATATGTTGACAGAATTAATAATTCTGGAGTTTTGATTTTGTTAAATATCTAACTTATCAACCAGAATTTTCTTCATAATCAAGAGCTTGACAACTAGAGGGATTCTTTGGAGATATTATCATACTCTTCATGTACCATCCTCAGAGCTATTTTTTTTCTCTAATTTTCAGTCAGTAATTAACCATTGATCTGGTCTACTGCAGCTTCTAGTCTCTTACAAAAGATTACTGCTAAATTTGATAAAATTTATCTTTTCTAACAAACTTTCTAATTTACTTTATACTGATTCTGGAGAAGTTGTCAGATCTAGACAAAGTCCATCTTACTTCATTGTATTGAGTATTTTGAGACGATTACATTTTATAAATATTTTACTGGATTTTTATCTCCAGACAAACTAACTATAAGAATCCCTTCTTATAAACAAGAAATAATTTCTGCCTTGCTATTCCCATATAGAAACTTACTGTCTCCAGATAATCATTCTTTTTACAGACAATCATAATATCCATCTTGTCAAAACCCTTTCACTTTGAGACTTTCAGTTCTTTAAAAACTGTTGTAAACTTCTTACGGCATCCACAGTTAATCCTCATTATTGGTTTATTTGTTTTCATCCTTTTTTAACTTCTTTCCTCATTAATTTTTCCATAAAATTTACATCAGAGTAAAAAAGGATCTTATTTTCCTTTGTATGGTGTAATTTTATCAAGGAGATTGTTTTATTGTTGTGTTTTATACAGTAATCTCAAGTCCTTTAGAATTTTATTACTGTATTCAAAAATAAATAAAGTGTTTGTGACAGAACTATTTCATCTTAAAATGTAATATGTTTTCTAGCTCCTTGAAACTATTTCAGCTTAAATACTATGTATAAACTCAATTAATGAAGTAGTAGACTTACTCTAAATAAGTCTAAATAATACTGACTTCATTAATTCAAGTCTACTGACTTCAGACTAAAAACTGTTTTTAGCAATAGTAGATAAAATTTTAATTTCAAAATTTAAATATTTAAAATTTATTAAATCTTCCAATAATAAATAAAGATTATTTTCATTGTGTTGCTTCAAAAGGCCATTTCTTATATGTAATAAAAATTATGTTTAATAAAATAAAATTAAAAACATTCTTCTATTATAATTTTCATTTAAAGCTTCAATATACATATTTTGTTTTATTTTGGTTATATCATTTTCTGATAAAAATAAAACTTTTTAAATATTATAAAAAGTTTTTTAACTTAGTGATCTGAAAAACATTCCACTAATAAATCATTTGTCAATACCATATTTACTTGCATATAAGACGAGGTTTTTATACATTTATCACAGCTTCAAATTCCTAGATTGTCCTATACATGGAAGCAAAAGATTATTTGCATTTTTGCAAATAATTTTTGTGAACCATATATTTGCATTTTTTACCTGATGCTTACCCTCTTGTATTTAAAAACATAAGTATTTTATCTGGGTCATTTGAATCATTCTTGTATATTGTCAGGAGTAAAAATGAATAGCAATAGGAAAAGCAAAGCTTTTGAATTAAATCAAATCCAGACTGAAATTCCAAAATCATACAGGAGCCAGATATAAGTTTTAATCCAATCCCATGTGAAAACAGATGATTCAGAAATCAGAATTCAGAGAAACTCATAAGTGTAATAAACAGAAAACGGATTTGACTGTTAAGAGTCAGCAAAAAAAAGCTTCCCAATTGTCCAGCTTTATGTTAACAAATTATGTTGTCAATTTTACAAAATTTTTTTTTAAGTTTAAAAAGTTTAAAATGTCAGTAATTTTTGCAGGACAAGGTGTGCATTTACATTCATTTGATATTTTAAATGTTATTAAACAAATAAAAATTACAATTGTATTAATAACTCTAATTTTCTTTATTTTGATCTTTAAAGTTACACCTCATCCTATATGCAAGTAAATATGGTAGTTAATATTGATTTGTATGTAGGAAAACCTTCCATCTGACAAGAAAAATAAATAATAAACATGACAATGGAACATGGAAACACATTTCAGTTATGTCTGTATGTTCAGATCTTACTTAACATCCTAACTGGAATCTGATGTGTTTAAAGTTAAAAAGAAATATAATATAATTAATCCATTAACAAAATGCCAAAAACTTATAACTTCTCTTTGTTTCCAAGAAATATTATAAGCAGAAATGTACACTATAAACTGTCTTACAACTAATATCCAGGTACATCTCTCTCTCTGTAGTGTATGAATGAAAGTCTATGCAAAGAACACATCATAATTCTTGCTATATATATAATTGTAGAACTCTGATGAGATTACCATGATTGGGAATGCAAGATGCTTCAATGAAGAAAGTTAAAGTAGTTTCAGTGAGGATTGATAAGAGGATACAGTAGAGCCTCGATTATCCAACCCCCGATTAACCGACCGTCCTAGTCGGCAAATTTCAAATGTCCGCTAGTGATGTGGCGCTACAATATTTGGCTATGTCTTGGCTACTTTGATATTATTTTTGTTAATTTTTGCATGTTTTAGCTGGCATCAATGGCTTGACCATTGAAGGGAGGCCAGTATTTAAACGAGACTTTCTAATTATGATTGANTTACTTAATATATAAAATAAGATAAAATTATTTTAATACTTACAGTTCCTTGAGATATAAAGGGATCATCTACTGTTACAAAGTATGCTGGAATTCGATGACCCCACCATAACTGTCGAGAAATACACCAATCCCTAAAAATAATTGCAACACAAATCAAAACCAATTAGTCTGATCCCATATCTAATAACAGAATTGCATTAATTATAATTAGGTAATAAAATTAGAGCAATATGTAAAATGTCTGTATTTCATAAAAATAAATTTTAAATAATCAGAACTTAATTGAAACTTTAAGCAATAAGAGAAATGTTCCAATGTAGAAATTATTTAATAATTTTTCATTGATAACAGTCATGATCTGATATATAACAGCTAAGATATGTAACCAACTGTAATTTATGTGAACTTTTAGTTCCTGAAAAACTAATTAACTTAGATGGCCAAGAATGTTTTAAGCATCAGCCTATCACTCCAGAAAACCAGAGATTAAATCTGGTGAGCAACTTTTCAGGAATTTTTCACAAGTGGATGTGTCAGGCCAATTTTTCAGAACCTAGCAACCTCCATTGTGGGCCTGGATGAACTCACAATGAGTATGAGAAAAAGATCCTCTTATTTCTCACATGGTGGAAAGAGTCAAAAATGAAAAAAAATTTATAAAACGAAAATACAGTAGTCCCAGAAACTTGATCTTCAATAATGTGACATTCCATAAAATCATCTTGTTGTCAAAAATAAATAAATAATAAATGTAATCTAATTCTTACATCTATAACTTAACACTAGGATAAAATAAGTTATTGTTCTTTACTAGTGACACTTGATAATAGCATCAATTCTGTGTGTTAACAAAGAATATAATTCCTTTCCAAGATGCCACTGTAAAACATCATGACATCAACTTGAAAGTAGCCATTAAACAGCCAATATTTTTTTAAATTAAAATTTAATGGTAAGTAAGCTACTAATGATATGTAGTTAATATGTATATGAATCTGCACATGTAATACTTTTATGAAAATTCAGCTATTTAGACTAGTATCATAGCTTTCCATAGTCATTTTCTATAACTCATCACCTTCTCAGTCCACATTAAGTGGAATTTGTGGGACTCTATTGTACTAATTATAATTTCATCATTATTTGCAATCTTCTATTAATGTTATAATTTAATATATAATAAAGTTTTTCAACATTCTAATTATTTCAAATTTGTATGCAAATAATTATTGATTACTTAAGTGTTTTGAATTTAAATAAAAATTATAATTTAAAGTAAAGAAATTTACTTTTCTTTTGAAAAGAATTATTATAATTTCCTGCCCATTATCTGTAGCAGCATATAATCTGTAGAGCAAGTTTTCATTGATAAAAAAATTTTTTGTCATCTAATTTGCACAATATATAAACATCTTACAAACCCAATGTATTAATAATCATCCAACCATCAGCCAAATTAATCTAGCAATATTATGCATAATATTGCCTGATTAATTTGACTGATGGTTAGATAATTTGCTTAATTGTTTATTTGCTTCATTGGCTCATCAGCAATGAGATAATGCAATTTGTAAAAACATTTAATAAGAAAAAGTATTCCAAAATTTAGAAAAGAGACTATATGATTCATTTTAAAACAATACAATAAAAATTTAAAACCCAGAATTATGAAATGCAGTAAATCACTAATTTACAACCTCGTGAAGCTGGTATATTAAAAAATATCATTTTCAAGTTCAACACAATTGATTGTACTTAGTAATGGCATGGTATAACAATTACATGATAACTTTAATACTGCAATGGATAATAAATGCATATTATTTAACAATAATGTATAAATTTATTCATGTTTAACTACAACTCAGATTTGAACTATATTAGACTCAAAAACTGATAACAAACCTTTTTTTTCAGAGTTGCTTGATATAGAATTATCATTCTAATCTCAAATTTATAATAGAATTAAATTGAATTTTATTATTACATCACTTTAAAAAATTAAATAAATAAAAAGTAACAATAGAAATAGTATTTTCTTAGAACAATGTTGCCGTTGAGAACATATCACACAGGAACACTTTCAGAGGAAAAAGGTTGTTTTATTGGTGTGAACAGATATGCATTTCGGGCTTAACACCCCTCTTCAGTCCTGAGATAGCGACAGTTAAACCAACATGACTCATAAGAAGATATACATGTAGTTGAAAAAGAAAAAAAGGAGCTAAAAGTTCTTTTGGCTCCACACATATACACATTAGGTTAGTATAGCATGTGCTGTAGGATGTGAAATAATTCTGATAAGATGTACAAAGAACATAGACAAGATATGAGAGGTTAAAAGGAAGTGAGTAATCCTTGTAACATACCTGTATGACTATGTAAGTTAAATATCTAGAGCTAAGCTTAAAACATATTTTAACAAAGAATAGATTGGAGATGTTATTTTTGTATGGCTAATTGACGTGTAAACAATCATATTCCATCTGCTAGTAGAAGTGAATATACCCTTGCCCATAACAATAAGATACCTTTCATGTTTTATCATGTTGAGAAGACTTCTTAATTTAACAAAAAGTAAAATGATTTTACTTTTTTGATGATATAAAAAATTGTCACAGATTATATACCATAGTTATAATCCAAGGCATTAAAATTGGAAGGATTTTATAAACACTTAATCCACAGATTATAGACAGGAAATTATGATAACAGGAAACCCTAATCATCTTTAATGGTCCAACCCTGGTATTTTGTATTGTTCTTTACAACTGTTCAATTCAATTTCAGTTATAGAAAATTATTTGTAGAGAATAAATTATATTACAGTATTTTAAAACTAAAGAATAATTTTCAAATTGCTTTTTGGTTTATTTTAGACCAAAAGTAATTTGAGCAAAGAGGTTAAACCTAAAAAATTTTTAGTATTTTTGGTATATAATATCAATTTGTTGTTATGTTTGCATGTCTATTTCACTATTTTCTTCTTGATTAGTTCTTAAAAAAAAAAAAACACCATAAAAGCTCATTAGTGTATATTTTTTTATCACAAATTTTTGTTCATAACTAATCAGGTTTTTAAAACTTCTATAAATAAATTGCCATACTAACCTAATGTTTTCTAGCCAATGATACCATGTTTTCTCATGCATTTCAGGGATAATTTTCAAAGATCCATTTCGGACAGCCTACATAAAAATATAAAAAGTTAAAATTTTGCATATACAAAGTCATAACCACTTCCAGAGAAAATAATATAGTAATTTATTATAATAATTTTCAATATTAGTTTTACTGATTATTAATTGCTAGAAGGAAATTATAATTTTCACTCTTACTATATTTAACTAACACTAGATTACATCAATTACAGGTTTCTAGAAATGGTTTTAAGAAACCTGATGATGGTCTTATAGGAATAGGCTGAAAACATTAGTAATTAAAAATTTTCTCTCAACAAATGCATAGGTGGTCATAAATTTGTAATTTATTCTGTTGAGCACATCTGAACTGTACATCAATTACATTTTTCATAATAATCATTTAATTTTTTTTGCAAAAATTTCTCAACGTATGATGATAAAAATATTTACAATTTCAAATTTATACAAAAAATAATAAATTTATTAGCATACTTTACACAAAATTATTCTATAAACTAAATTAGTCAACAATGACTTTCTATGCTTGAACTATTGTAAAATTTATATATAATAATATATCACATTGTCCTAAATATTAGTCAATGTTTCTTCCCAATTTTAAAATAGAAAAAGAAATCCAGCAATGAGTTGCATAACTTTCCCAGCAAAAAATTTTAAATTGAGATGGTGCCATCTGTTATTTTGTTTTAAAAACTTTTTATATTATGAATTACTATAAAATGATCGAAAGTTTAATTTTGAGAGTAGAGATGTGTTTTATAAAAACATTGTAAATGCTAATAACGAATAAAATCTTCATTAAGTCTGACCTCACTCAAGATATGACACAAGATCCCCTCTATCTCCTCACCCCTTGACCTGTACCACCAAAATTCAATAGCATCAATCTGCTAATACAGAAATCTCACTGCAAAATTTCAGAAATTTTTGATAAAAAGCACAAGAGTTATTACCCTTCAAAATGGCTGAACAAAATCATTCCAACACTCACCCATATACACACACATTAACATACAAAAAAAAAAAAAAAAAAAAAAAACCAACTTTATTTGCATTTCTTAATATTTCAGGGTCTCAAGTACAAAAATGTAAAATTAAAATTTTGGAAATCATTTTTTGATTGCCATACTTTCCCTCTGTTATAATAGTCTGGAAAAAAAAATTGCTCGAGTCTCAACTTATATTCAAATCCAATTTAACCTTTCTTCAATTTCAATAACTGTCTGTAATACACATCACATAGAGTTAAACTAATGCTAAAATTCAGTGCATCAATTGTTTAGCAATGCTATCATCAGCCAAGTTATGACCTGTCATGCTGCAGTTTGAAAATTATGTACAGGAATTAAGCCTAAGTGTTTGGCATGATTGTGAATAATTGTTTAGTTAATTGCCTTTATCATATTCAACAAAATTTTTTTCGTAACTCCTTTTTTTTTTTTTATCTTACTCTTAGGAGTCTTTACTAATTGAGTAATCATCAAAACCTGAAGGAAGGTTTGCTGAAAATTTAACACAAAATTTATTCTGTTGTAAAGTGTAAATTTCTATTAAAATTATAAATTTATATATATGATATGGTTATATGTTTTAGACTTTATAAGTGTTTTATAAAGTCTAAAACACACATAAATTTATGTATTTGATATGATTAATTACAATAGAAATTTATGTGACTTTATATATATGAGTTTAAAAATAATGTAAAATATAATCTGAAAATATCAAAATGATCATTTCAGAATAGAAATCCTTAAAACTAAATATACAAAAAATTTATTTTTCTTGAATTGAGTTATGAAATTTTTTCTATCTCTAAAATGAAGATATAAGTTAAATATAAAGGCAAATGTAGAAAGTTTTATAGCATCATATATAATAAATAATTAATTAAATGTAGGAAATATTTAATAAATTTTTCTAAAATTTTCATAATTATATTTACTTACTTGAGCAGCCTTTTGTGCCATATCATTACAATTTAAAAACCATTGAACTTTCAAAAGTGGTTCTACAATATCTTTTGAACGACTAAAAATACACAAAAAAAAATAAAATAATAATAATAATAAAAAATAAAAAAACACTAAAAATATTAAATATACAATATTCAAAACTTATTCAAAAGAATTATAAAAATTGTTTACATACTTGCAAATGGGTACTACCATAGGATTATCTTTGCAATCTCTATATAATCCAATATCTTCAAGTGCTTTTAACACAGCTTTTCTTGCTTCAAAACGCTTTAACCCCTATATTTAAGAATATATAATTTCAAAAAGAAGTATTCAGGAATTTATTTGAAAAAACTAAAATTAAAATCTTTGAATTAGTTGAACTGACTGTAAATTGTCCACAGTTGTTTGTGATAATTCCTCCATCATCAAGTATATTAATAAAAGGTAAATTATGTCTTTTTCCTACTTCATAATCATTATGGTCATGAGCTGGGGTAATCTTTACAGCACCTATAAATAAATATTATATTATTATAAAAATTTAATAATACAGATAGTCCTCAGTAATGCATTTTAGTTTTTACATAATTTACAAATTATGTATAGTTCTTGTACTGTACATAATTTTTTCAGTATAATACAATTCAATGAAAAGCCTTTCTAGATGCCACATGGAAACTAGCCTAACACCATCCTTGTATTATAGTTTCCCAACTGTTCTTGAATTATCAGCTTCAATATTTATTTAAAGTTTCTTTGATCTTCTAGAATAATTATTGTCAATTAATTTAACCCACTATTTAATGTATGGTGATGTTAATGATTCAGCACATAAAGGAAATCTGAGGTTTCAATATAGTAGCCCTTGCACAAAGATATGCTCAAACCATAAGATGGGATCTCAGTTTATGACTTAAACAAATAATAAGAGTCAAAGCAATCTTATATATGTAGACTGGAGTTCAGGAATGCATCTGACCATTATTCATATATTCTTACGAGATATAAACTTTTGTTTAATGTACTTTCACTTAATAGTATACTTTCAACAAACATTTACTGCACTAACTGAGAATTATCTGTGTTTCTTTGATTATTATTCTATGCTTTTCTTCAAAATAAAATTTACCTGTGCCAAAATTTGGATCAACAAATTTATCACAGACAATTGGCATTCGTCGATTACAGAATGGATGAATAACAAATTTTCCATGGAGATGTTTATACCTTTGATCATCAGGATGTACAGCAACAGCAGTATCACCTAACATTGTTTCAATTCTAGTAGTAGCTACTACTATTTCTTCTGCTGTAATAATAATAATAAAAATTTAATAAAGAGAATTTAAAATTATTAAAATTACCACAATAAAAATTATCTATCATACATGAATTTTCAATTTTATAAGCAAATGATATAAGTACACCAAATTCTACTTTTTCTTTCATTCCTGGCACACTTAATAATGTTCTACCAGACAATTCCAATTTATCTACCTAAAAAAATTAAAATGATTAATTAATGTTAAATAATTGCATTATTTAAATTTAACTAAATAAATTAAAAAGTTATTAAACAAATAATTTTTGGCACAGAATATTTGTTTAATTTTGAGAAATCTTTTAATGACTTATTCATATTAAAAATTTGCATTGATTTGACAACACTTAAGCAATTAGAAAATGAGTATTAAAAATAAAAAGATAAGAGGAAAAGAGAAATATTTTATTTATATTACTGTTATTAATCAAACATTTCAGTAGGACAAAGATCAAGTAGCAGTAGGACTAAAATATGATCATAGCTAAAGCAATAAAAAGCAGAAACAATAATAAAACCATATCATTAATCAATTTATACACATCAAAAGAAAATGAGGAATGTATAATTAAAGTGCAAACTTTTAAAACTAGCAAAATTGTATTTAATTTGACTAGTACTTTTGTTTTAAATATGGATAAGCTTTAGGTTTACTTAATAATGAAATAGAATATACATTTAAATGCATTTAGAATAAATAGAATAATTAAAACTGCTATAAATGTATGTTCCATTTTGTTATTGAGTAGACATGAAGATGATCCCAATTTGGATCAAAAGCATTAGTAAAATAAAAAGTTTTGCTAGTTTACAAGATTTAGCTTTATTATTATTATTTTATTAACCAGTTTAATGAGATTATTATTATATATTATATATACAGTTGTTTACAAAAGTTTAAGACCACACATAGAAAAACCAGATCTAATAGAATTTTATTGCAGGAGCTTCTTAGTGATCATACAACAATTCTTCTTATCACATGGCCATCACATGGAGAGGTATTTTCAGGCAACCACTCCTCTTTCAGTCAGTGAATTCTCCAGAACTTTAAACTTACTGATAGCTTGATGAACAGCTGTCTTGCTAATGTTTACTCTAGAACTTATTTGACGTTCAGAAAAACCAACTTTATGCAGTGTCACTATTTTCCTGCCCTTTTTGCAATAGTGAGTGAATGTTTCTTACCCATTATAATAATTAAAGTACAGTGCTGTCTATACCAAAATCGAGTCAACAACTGCCGATAAACTGCATGTGCTTGTTTATTTATACCAGCAGAATGCATCTGATGCAATCAATACACGAGATGAGGTAATAATCTATGCAAATGGTGAAATATGTAAAATACTGGAAAATGGCTAGTGGTCTTAAACTTTTGTAAATGACTGTATATATATATATATACAGTCATTTAATATTTAAAATTATCATCATCTTTCTTTAGTTCTTATACTATATATATATATATATATATATACACATATTGATTACATTATCTACATTGAGAAAGATAATAAACTAAATTGAATAAAACAATAAAAACAAAAGACAAATAAAACAAAAAGACAATGAAAATCAGACATTTTAATCATCAGATATAATTGATGTTTGTCATTAATTCAATTTAGTTTATTATCTTTCTCAATGTAGATAATGTAATCAATATGTAGATATAATAAATGACATGTATTGGCATGATTTACAATGAGCACTCTCTGCATGAATCTTGATTAATTTTATTTTTATGCATAAAATATAAATTTAAATTGTATAAGATTATTATTAAATTTAAAATGTTTACCTCAATATCAGATATAGCAGAACGTAATGCACAAGACCAATTAACAAGTCTATTACTTCGATAAATTAATCCTATTTCATGTAAGCGTACAAATGCTTCTGTTACAGCTTTACACATTTTCTGAAATTAAAATTTTAAAATATTTTCTTTAGAAAATTTCAATAAAATTTAAATACAGTACTTACACAGAAAAATGCTGAAATGGTTTCAAGGAACCAGAAAAAAATATTTAGTAGATTAATATTTTTCAGCAATGAAGACAATATTGTCCATATAATTATATATTTCCTTTTACCTGAGCAAGAGTTACCAACACTGTAGTCTAAAGATGAGTCCAGACTTATTGCATACTCTTATATCATATTGCCGTGGAATATCAATGCAGCTTATTTTCCTCTCGTATCTGTATCTTGTATCAAATTTCAGGAATGAGATGAAGCTCTATTTTGAACCCATAGTTTCAAGCAGCAATGACCATAATCTGTGAAGTTAATGGTGGCACCTTCATTATACTCTTAAAAGAAAGAAATTGTGGCATTTGCAGTTGTCACAAATCTATGTGAGTAGAAATGTTAACAATGAATCAAATCTGTTAATGAACTTACATATAAACATGCATCAAAAACAAGAACTTTTGGTGTATAGCCTATGTACTCTATTGTAGAAGTGAGAAGCCCTTAGACTGGAAAAATGTGTGCAGGTCCAGAATGGTTTCCCTATATTGTATATGCTATTTTGATGTGACATGAAAAAACTGTAATTTAAGTTTGTTGTATATCATTGTATCAACATTTTGATATGGAATGGTGCAATAGATCTATCCACATTGATATGAGGATACGCAACAAGTCTGAACCCACTTCAAGATGCTGCTCTATTTGCATAAATTTATTACAGTTGCAAATTGTTATTCAAACAACTGTCTATTGGTATTCCAGAAAATATAAAAAAATAAGTAAAAATTTAAAAGTGTTCTAGCAAATTGTTATTCTTAAAAATTTCAAAAAAATTATATTAAAGAAATGTTTTTAAGTCATTTATATTGATATTAAACAAGCTTTCAACTCTGTGTTACCTTCATGTCTGTTGGTCATCCTACAGAATAACTATGACATCCATCCTGAGTTAACTTTGAATAAATAATTATTTTTTATTACATTTATTTACAATTTATCTAGGTGGCATCTCCTTTTATCCATTTTCTCCTGTATATGTGATTTATCAATATTACTCAACAGCTTATTTCCTATTATTGATTTTATTACTAATAACCTTATTGTTAATTTACATGTTTTATTATATGTGGATGATCTAAAATTAATAAATACTTGTTTCCTAAGTGATGCAGTTAAATTTATTTGCACTTACTTCAGCTTCTTTGAAACTTTCAATTCATCCATCAATTCACAGAAAACAGTTGTCATGTTGTCATGTATAATCAGAATTCTCTTTTGAGTACCTTCACTATTAATGAACACCCAATCAAATATGTTGACAGAATTAATAATTCTGGAGTTTTGATTTTGTTAAATATCTAACTTATCAACCAGAATTTTCTTCATAATCAAGAGCTTGACAACTAGAGGGATTCTTTGGAGATATTATCATACTCTTCATGTACCATCCTCAGAGCTATTTTTTTTCTCTAATTTTCAGTCAGTAATTAACCATTGATCTGGTCTACTGCAGCTTCTAGTCTCTTACAAAAGATTACTGCTAAATTTGATAAAATTTATCTTTTCTAACAAACTTTCTAATTTACTTTATACTGATTCTGGAGAAGTTGTCAGATCTAGACAAAGTCCATCTTACTTCATTGTATTGAGTATTTTGAGACGATTACATTTTATAAATATTTTACTGGATTTTTATCTCCAGACAAACTAACTATAAGAATCCCTTCTTATAAACAAGAAATAATTTCTGCCTTGCTATTCCCATATAGAAACTTACTGTCTCCAGATAATCATTCTTTTTACAGACAATCATAATATCCATCTTGTCAAAACCCTTTCACTTTGAGACTTTCAGTTCTTTAAAAACTGTTGTAAACTTCTTACGGCATCCACAGTTAATCCTCATTATTGGTTTATTTGTTTTCATCCTTTTTTAACTTCTTTCCTCATTAATTTTTCCATAAAATTTACATCAGAGTAAAAAAGGATCTTATTTTCCTTTGTATGGTGTAATTTTATCAAGGAGATTGTTTTATTGTTGTGTTTTATACAGTAATCTCAAGTCCTTTAGAATTTTATTACTGTATTCAAAAATAAATAAAGTGTTTGTGACAGAACTATTTCATCTTAAAATGTAATATGTTTTCTAGCTCCTTGAAACTATTTCAGCTTAAATACTATGTATAAACTCAATTAATGAAGTAGTAGACTTACTCTAAATAAGTCTAAATAATACTGACTTCATTAATTCAAGTCTACTGACTTCAGACTAAAAACTGTTTTTAGCAATAGTAGATAAAATTTTAATTTCAAAATTTAAATATTTAAAATTTATTAAATCTTCCAATAATAAATAAAGATTATTTTCATTGTGTTGCTTCAAAAGGCCATTTCTTATATGTAATAAAAATTATGTTTAATAAAATAAAATTAAAAACATTCTTCTATTATAATTTTCATTTAAAGCTTCAATATACATATTTTGTTTTATTTTGGTTATATCATTTTCTGATAAAAATAAAACTTTTTAAATATTATAAAAAGTTTTTTAACTTAGTGATCTGAAAAACATTCCACTAATAAATCATTTGTCAATACCATATTTACTTGCATATAAGACGAGGTTTTTATACATTTATCACAGCTTCAAATTCCTAGATTGTCCTATACATGGAAGCAAAAGATTATTTGCATTTTTGCAAATAATTTTTGTGAACCATATATTTGCATTTTTTACCTGATGCTTACCCTCTTGTATTTAAAAACATAAGTATTTTATCTGGGTCATTTGAATCATTCTTGTATATTGTCAGGAGTAAAAATGAATAGCAATAGGAAAAGCAAAGCTTTTGAATTAAATCAAATCCAGACTGAAATTCCAAAATCATACAGGAGCCAGATATAAGTTTTAATCCAATCCCATGTGAAAACAGATGATTCAGAAATCAGAATTCAGAGAAACTCATAAGTGTAATAAACAGAAAACGGATTTGACTGTTAAGAGTCAGCAAAAAAAAGCTTCCCAATTGTCCAGCTTTATGTTAACAAATTATGTTGTCAATTTTACAAAATTTTTTTTTAAGTTTAAAAAGTTTAAAATGTCAGTAATTTTTGCAGGACAAGGTGTGCATTTACATTCATTTGATATTTTAAATGTTATTAAACAAATAAAAATTACAATTGTATTAATAACTCTAATTTTCTTTATTTTGATCTTTAAAGTTACACCTCATCCTATATGCAAGTAAATATGGTAGTTAATATTGATTTGTATGTAGGAAAACCTTCCATCTGACAAGAAAAATAAATAATAAACATGACAATGGAACATGGAAACACATTTCAGTTATGTCTGTATGTTCAGATCTTACTTAACATCCTAACTGGAATCTGATGTGTTTAAAGTTAAAAAGAAATATAATATAATTAATCCATTAACAAAATGCCAAAAACTTATAACTTCTCTTTGTTTCCAAGAAATATTATAAGCAGAAATGTACACTATAAACTGTCTTACAACTAATATCCAGGTACATCTCTCTCTCTGTAGTGTATGAATGAAAGTCTATGCAAAGAACACATCATAATTCTTGCTATATATATAATTGTAGAACTCTGATGAGATTACCATGATTGGGAATGCAAGATGCTTCAATGAAGAAAGTTAAAGTAGTTTCAGTGAGGATTGATAAGAGGATACAGTAGAGCCTCGATTATCCAACCCCCGATTAACCGACCGTCCTAGTCGGCAAATTTCAAATGTCCGCTAGTGATGTGGCGCTACAATATTTGGCTATGTCTTGGCTACTTTGATATTATTTTTGTTAATTTTTGCATGTTTTAGCTGGCATCAATGGCTTGACCATTGAAGGGAGGCCAGTATTTAAACGAGACTTTCTAATTATGATTGATTGTTTGTTTCGTGAGCAATAAAATAATTTAAAAATAATTTTTAATGATACAATAGCGACGATTATTATTTAAAAAAATTTTTGTTAGGCTTAACATCGATGAAAATTCAACGCGAAGTAGGTTAATAGCGATATACTAATATACTAATTACATGGGATATAATAATATACTACACTAATAATGGATTTTTTCATACTTTTCAGTTATCCGACTTTTCAATTATTCGACCAACCCCAGTCCCCAATTGGGTCGGATAATTGAGGCTCTACTGTACTACATTAGCAATAGCTTCACACATGACATTTCAGCAGCATCAAAGATCTCTAGGTTTATAGTTTCTGATGTGATAAGCAAATAAGAGCAAACATTGCCAAGAAATAGCCTGATAAATTTCAAAGCTAATGGAACATGGTAGAAAAGTTCTTCAAAGAACTGTGTGCATAATTCAGCATTGTCTCAAGTCACTAAAACCCTATGTAAGACTATTAGAACTAGTGTGCACTTCAGCATATGGCACAGAACACTGTATAATTACTTCTTTTATGCTGCTGTCTATACACAAGATGTTAATCATGTCAAATAAAGCCAGAGGCTGATTTATTGGGTGTCAGAAGCATCGATCTATGATGTTTAAAATGTAAGCATGGCAGAAATTGGCAGAAAGCATATATTATTCTGGCAAAAAAGTTTAGTGGAAATGGCATAATTGTTTGAGACTATTATTCATGTCTTAGCTTGGGTCCATTAATCAATTTAGACAAAATCATGAATGCTGGACTTTAGATGATTATACAATATCAACATTGTAGCAATACTTTAGGAAAAGTCTATACATCTACCAGTAGGACAATGAACTTCATCTCAGTAATCAAATTTTTATAGATTAATTTGAGGATGGAGTTAAAAAAAAGTTGGACTGGTCATCCAGAATCCTGACTTAAATCCTACATGAACTTGAAACTGGATTGCCAGGTTTCTGTAAAAATAGCTTGCCCTAAAATAAAGCTCAATTGGTCACATTGCTTTGGAAGTTGAATGGTGGAACATGATGCTGGATATTTTCTAAACAATTATGGAGAATATGTAACAAAGACTTGTAACTAACACACAAGCAAAAAATTTTAGCATACGATATTAAATCATTTGCTAGTACAGATTATGGAAGTATTGAAAAGTTTGCAAATTTTTCTAGTAGAAAAGAGAATTTTGATAAATTAAACATATTTTATTCTATATAGTCACCTCTCAACTCTACAAATTTATTACAAGTTTCTCCAATTTTTTAATCCCTTCAAAAAGAACTCCTTAGGTTGTCTAACTAAAGAGCCATTGGAGCTGTGGCCCTCTGCTGTCCCAATTTCATCCCTTCATTCGACTTGGAAAGAGATGATAATTCAAGCGAGTAAGATTCAGTGAATAGTCAGGATGCAACAACCCAAACCCCAAATCCTTGATTTTTTTGGTTGTAAGGTTTGATGTAAGGTTTTGATGGCTGTATGGGTAGAGATGGGTAGAAATTATTATTTTGTCATGCCATATTTTTATAAAGATATCAGCACAAAGAAATATCTCCTTGCAGTTTCCATGGAGTATGACAGAAATTATTATTTTGAGTCTTGCAGAAAAAGTACACTTTAACTCAGCTTTCTATGCTGTTTTTCCTTCAAGATCTCTTGCAATTCATTCAATAGAAACAAGTAATAAATGACATTGATTTCTCTGGTCCTTTGGCAGGTGCTGTACTAAAGTGATCCCATCTTTGTTCTTCAATACCTACAATTTTTCTGGACACAAAACTTATTTGGCTGGAAAGACCCTCTATGATACCATTTCTTTGATTGTTCCTTTATCTCTAGATCATAGTGATGCAGCCATGTTTTATCAGTAGTTACTTATTATTCTATAAACTCTGTAGCATTGGCATGAAACTATACCAAAATGGCTTTGAAGGCAATCATCTAATTCCATGTTTAGTAGCATTGAGAAGTTTCAGAATCCATTTTACAGAGAGCTTTTGCAAGTAAAAACATCAAAAATTATGCATGGAAATCCTTTCATAAAAAAATCAGCAAGATTTTGTCAATCATTTTGACTGAAATGCAGTTGCAGGCCTGGGAGTGCCATTTCCCCTTTGAAAAAGTGAGAAAAGTGAGTTGAAATACAGAATAAGTGAGTAAAAAGTGAGTGCAATACAAGTAGCCCTCGGTTTATGCTGGCTCAATTTATGTCGATTCACAATAACTCCGCTGCGCAATTCACCATTTCGCGGTGTAATTCCCCAATTTTCCCTATGCTAGACTGATTTTCATTTCAGTGTCGACGTATTTACCGAGCCGCAACATTGTATATTAGTTACAAAAGATTTTCTGTTTAATATTATTGGGTATGCATACATTTGCATTAAATTAATATTAAAATACTAAACATTTAGGTACCCACGAGTCAAGTTATTAAACTTAATAGTCCAACAAATGGTGTCTGAATCAATAGTGCCAATGAATGTATCCCGTATCAGATCGTTCAGGAAAACACTTTACGACGCAGTAGCACTTCCAGCGATCACAAATCATCATTAGTGAGACAAATCTACTTTTCATTGGCCAGACGATATCTATCTCTTCTTAGCCACCTTCAATTTTCCTGCTCAAACTGACCTTATATATGGGCTAC
>NW_019385898.1:11700-32022 GCF_000671375.1 Centruroides sculpturatus | reverse complement strand
CAAAACGCGCGTTTTAACAAAAATCTATCAACGCGCGCTTGGTCAAAAGCGCGCGTTTGAGTGTGTACGCCTATGTAGAACTCTTGGTTCTTTAAAACGCGCGTTTAAAAACGCCTGTGTGTACACAGCCTTACTGACTATCTAGTTACGTATAAATACAAACGATAACTTAACAACACTGAGCGGCAGTTGCGATTTTGAGTCCCGCTCGGGCGGAGTATTTTTTTCCATAAAAATCTAGTCCGATAGTTCGATAATTCGGCAGATCGTCTGGCTTTAAAACTATTTTTGATTGGTCCCACATCTTCCTAATTTTTAAGCACATAGAAATGACCAAAAAAGTGAGAAAAGTGAGAAAATGACCTGAAAAGTGAGAAAAGTGAAGATACTTCAGAAAAGTGAGTACAAGTGAGAAAAGTGAGCGACTCCGAGGCCTGCAGTTGTCTTTAAGGATAAGATCATGAATTTCATCTGTTAATGCTGATATTGAGCATCCAGAATTTGCCTCATGTTACCTTGAAATGGTCAGTTCAGAAATGTGCCACCTACACTGCAGGAACTAGAACTTCATGAATACACATCAATGTTGCTGAATTCCAGTTTTGGTGTAGTCAGCATTAATTCAAATTGTTGAAGCAAGAAAAACTAATGGTCATAACATACTTTTATGGTCCATGCTCTAGCAATGACTTCCTCTATTATTCTCATAATGATGGTTTTGCCCTTAAATTCTGAATAAGATTATCGAATCATTTTAAACTTATGCAACCAGTATTTTGTAACCTAAATTTACAATGAGAGAGATAGTGGCACCAAGCTATCAAACAATCTAGAAGGAATCTGCATATGTTTAATAGCTCATTTGAAAGCTGACTGCCTCCTGTTTGCCCATTTAAAGGTTTATTTAAAAATATTGAGCATTTATAAGATAATAGCATATTTTAAAAATTTTAACATATTATTGGTCAATTAGTTAACAAGTAACATGATGTGCCTGCAAACTATCATTTGACTGTCAGGTAAATATAGAATTATCATGAAAATTATCCTATTATTAAGTTATTGATGGCTACAAATATTTGGAATTCCCATTAAAAAAACCAAGTTGAAAAGTAAAGCCCCATGAAAACATCTAAATAAAGGAAACTTTTGAAAGCTGTGGCATAAAAATACTGGAACCAGATTTGAGAGTAAGACTCAACATAGAAATAAAGTGCACATTATTCAAACTACAACTACAGTAAGTTTTGCATGAAGCAATGTCACTATGATAATAAATCATTACAGAAAAAGACTTCAAGCTTTACAAGTGCCTTAAAATTCCTTTACTAATATTTTGAGCAATATTATTGAAAGAAATTTAAGACAGAATAAAGCTCAAAGCATTTTTCTGTGACAATGCTTGTTTTCCTGATTAAGATTCTATTAATTATAAATATTTAATTAAATGTTTATGTTGAATGTTAAACATTTCTTTTTGAAAATACTTTGAAAAAAATCAAAACTACTGTTATTTGAATATCATGTCTATTTTGCAATACTAATATATTTTTAAATGAAATAGTCACTGCATAAGAAAAATATTAAAAATTACTGATAACATAATTTACTCACAGGATCCATAGTAAATGTGGCTCTGTCCCAATCTACAGAACAGCCCATCAGTTTCAATTGTTTGTAAATATTGTCACCTTTTCTATAATTATAATTTTTAAAAATTACAAATTATCAAATACTATATAAAATGATTAATCAATCAATAAGTATAAATAAATTTTTACTAGCTTACTTTTTCAAAATAATAGCAAAACAGAAAGTAACTTAAATTTTAGCATCCCTTTAATTAAACAATTAATTCTAAATGATAGAATTCAGTAGTAAAAAATATAGAATTCAGATAGTAAAAAATATATAGTTTATCTTTGATATGAATATTAAAGACCATATGTTTAAAAGAATGTTTGTTTATATAAGCTGAAAACTGTTCATATATAGACTGTTACTATTAAAATTAATATAATAAAAATTTAATGAATGCAAATGAAATTAAAGTTTAATATAATCAGGCTTATATATTTTAGAGAAATCAAAAATCATGTGGTGTTTATAGAAAACATTTTCTTAAAACTAAGACTTTTGTCACAATTAGACTTACTATAAGAATATTTTAAAATTCATCAAAAGTAAAGAATTTTATAAAAACAATACATTATTTATTTTGTATAAAGGTTAACAACACTCTTTAATAGGTACTGGTATAATATATAATAAACTCCCATCAACCTTTAAATGACCAGTAAAATATTTAATAGTACTACAAACGTTTTCGACCGTTTAACCTGAAGAAGACCGGAAATAACAGTCGAAAACATTTCTAGTACTTTTAAATATTTTACTGGTCATTTAAAGGTTGATGGGAGTTTATTATTTATTTTATACATTAATTTGTAAAGATCCATATAAACCTGATTACACACATTAAGATTTATAATTAAATCATTCAATTAAAATTTAATTTCAATTCATTATAACTATATACATAAACAGCCAGATTGTTGAATGATAAAGGTAGCCCATTAAGCTGTTTCTACATTATCAGAAAACAGAAACAAAAATTAATAAAATTCATTCCACTTCATTTTCTGTTTAATTCTATTTCCACTAAATCAAAATACTTCAAACAGATATCTGTTGACTATAGTGCTACTTATAACTAGGAATAGCCCAACTTTGTCATAATGCAATAGAATTGAGGCAGAGATGGAAAGAAAGAGGTGATCCCTGCACTTGTTAGGCACAGAAAAGACAATCCTCGTATCCTAATGAATGGTAAACTTTGCACTTACTGCCACAGGAGAGGCTATCCTTGTACCTATTGGCCACGGGAAACACAATCCTTGCACTTGCCAACATGGAAAGGTGATCCAACAACAAACCAATTGTTATTGATTGCTTTGTTCATTTTTGTGCCTATTTTGCTGTTAGACACATGCAATGCTGTTTTTATTTTTGACCTTTAGGCCTAAATTCCATTGGGCATGCTGTCACAGCAGAGAGCACAGACACTGTCACCTTAATACCTCTGTATATCGAAAACAAATTCATCAACTCCTATATTTTATGTTTAAATGGACCCTCATTATATTTTTGGATTTCTGAGTGCAATTAATGGAAAATGGCAAGTTTTATCAAAATCGATCCATTAAATTTTGAGAACAAACTCAATTCTACAGAAAAGCCCATAGAAAACATGATAGCAACAAAGTTGCATGATTAGTGCAATATTGCTTTGCCACATGCACGTGTGAAATCTTATATTTCAAAAACAAAATTGTGGACTCCCATTTTTTAATAATATTTTTGAATTCCTCATCCCAATTAATGGAAAATGACAAAATTTAACACAATTCTGTAAGCGTGTAGAAAAGGCTTCGCTAGTACTCTGCCTCAACTATCTGTTTGTAATTGTTGTATAAATGATCAATGTCATTAATGCATCATTACCATTATGTTTTTCTATTAATTAAAATCTGACAAACTTCCAGTAAAAATGGAAAAGTTGAAGAATTTTAATTAATAGAAAAACATAATGGTAATGATGCATTAATGACATTGATCATTTATACAACAATTACAAACAGATAGTTGAGGCAGAGTACTAGCGAAGCCTTTTCTACACGCTTACAGAATTGTGTTAAATTTTGTCATTTTCCATTAATTGGGATGAGGAATTCAAAAATATTATTAAAACATGGGAGTCCACAATTTTGTTTTTGAAATATAAGATTTCACACGTGCATGTGGCAAAGCAATATTGCACTAATCATGCAACTTTGTTGCTATCATGTTTTCTATGGGCTTTTCTGTAGAATTGAGTTTGTTCTCAAAATTTAATGGATCGATTTTGATAAAACTTGCCATTTTCCATTAATTGCACTCAGAAATCCAAAAATATAATGAGGGTCCATTTAAACATAAAATATAGGAGTTGATGAATTTGTTTTCGATATACAGAGGTATTAAGGTGACAGTGTCTGTGCTCTCTGCTGTGACAGCATGCCCAATGGAATTTAGGCCTAAAGGTCAAAAATAAAAACAGCATTGCATGTGTCTAACAGCAAAATAGGCACAAAAATGAACAAAGCAATCAATAACAATTGGTTATTAATTGACAAACTTCCAGTAAAAATGGAAAAGTTGAAGTATTTCCTGCTCTAGGTTTCCAAGATCATAAATTTCTAGACAGGAAGTGATGTCACTATTTTGTTTCTACAGTATTTGTGTAATGTGAAAATGGGCCTTTAAGGTTCACATTTATTTGTTGTTGGACTCTCAGAAATTTTTATGGATGTCAGGCTTTTCATCACCCAGTCATTCCCATTGGAAGCCATACCCATGATAAGCATAAGAAGAGTCTCTCTTAACAGGGTGGAAAGACTAATAAATAAATAAATAAATAATATATATTTATATATAATATACATATATATTGTTTTCATTCTCCTTACTCCTTTTTCCATTTCCAGATTTCTTCAATAAACTTTTCCCTTCCTAAATCATGGCGAGTTTTCTTTTGTTCGCGCCAAACTTTTTTCTCCACAACTACTTGAGTTGCTATACCAGCATGATCACATCCTGGATTCCATAAAGTTGTTTTTCCTTTCATTCTATTCCTATGATGAAATACCAAAATATTAATTTTTAAAATTTTTATCTATGTAATTTTTCATTACATTTAATTTTAATAGCATACCAACGAGTTACAGCATCTTCAATAGCTGAAGTAAGAGCATGTCCTAAATGTAAATTTCCTGTTACATTAGGTGGTGGAATAACAATGACAAATTTCCCCTTATGATTTTGTTCTTTTAAGTTTCTCTAAAATAAAGATGATTTTATAATTATAATTCGTATGTTTTCTTTTTAATGAAATTATGTCTTTTTTTGTTACTTTCTCTTACACACAATAAAGTGGTATAATAAGGCAATTGACTATCAACTCATCCACTTTATTAAATATTATATTTATATTTATTGCCAAGATGCATTTGGGTATAAATCCCTCTTTTGTTGACTAAAAATATACAATTGTAAATATTAAATTATTATTTTAATAATAATAATGTAGTATTTACAATGTAAAATGCTCTTTAAACTTACAACATACCTTGATATACATTCTTTCTCCCTTTTAAGATCACATTAATTTTAATCTTTATAACAGTTTTCATATTTCAACAAATGCAACAATTGCAATACATGGAATCAACACTTCTATGTTAAAATTCCTATTTTTTTATTTTTGGCATTTACATATTAGCTTTTACATTAATTCTGTATTTTATTATATAATTTACAAATTATATAAAAATATATAAGTTGTTTATATTTTTTATAATTTTATATTTTAAAATTACATATTATTTTTACAAATTTTACATATATTCCATTATTTCTTTTATTAATTTATAATAATTTGATCCAGTTTTCATTTATCCTCACATTTATTTTTGCTAATTTCATTTTTAGTTTTTAATATTTCTATACTTTCTTTAAATTTTCTATTATATGAATTGACTTCTCCATGTAAAACTGTAGTGTTTTCTTTATCTATATTACAATTATTAAATAAACAATGTTCATGAAAAACAGAATTATGCCTTCTATATTTTAAATTAGTTAATTTCCTTTTAGTTCCCCTATATAGTGATGACTACTTTTAGAAGTGCAAGGAATGGAATAAACTATTTTTGCAGCTTCAAAGATTTATGAAAGATATTAATACTATCTTTATTAGTAAATATAATATTTACTAACAAAGTTAATATTAATATAATTCATATACTTAATATATGTGAAAATTTGTAAGTTATCATTCTATATTTATATAAAATTAATTTGTTGTACAAATTTAAAATTTAATTTATAAAAATAATTTTAATATGATGAAATATTCAGTATATAAATATGTAAAAAGTTCTTTTAAATAATATTCCAGAATAAAAATTTTTCTTGTTCTTGTTATGATGTGGTCAAGAATAACAATTTTTCTTGTTTATTAGAACATTTTCTTATTAATAATATTAATTTATAAACTAATTAACGTATTTACATTTCAGAAGATAATGTAAATTTAAGTATAGTTATAGTCAATTGGTAATCAAATTGATGGATTTTCTAATTGAATAAATTACATATTTTTTTTATAATTATTCATTTTCATATCTTCACTTTATAACAAATTGTCAATGACTAGGTGTAGCTCAAAACAACAGCACATTAGGAATTGTGTAACTGGTCAAAATTTTGTTTTTACAGGAATTTGATTCGTAACAAACTCAGCCAAAATTGATAAAGAATGAAAAATAAAACACTAAATTGGAAATATATGTTAGAATTTGAAATCTAAATTAGATTTTACTAAAAATTTCTCAAACTATAGGTGATAGATGATAATTTTATCGCAAATTATAAACTGTATAAATCAGAACTGTATTAGAATAAATTATAAATTGTCAGATGCCAAAATTTACAAACTTCATCTACATGTATATTATGCCAAGGACATTTTTGTTAGCTGAACTCCTAGATTTCTCAGCAGAGATGAACAATTAGATATTGATAGATAGCGTTGGGCCTGCAGATGTGCAGTAAGCATTTTATTTTTTTTATCTGATGATCTGTTCTGGAGATATCAGGTTCCAAATTTCTAAAATTTCCCTATCATTTTGTACTGGGACTCAATAAGAACTTTTTGTAATATTGAAATTTTGCATTGCTCTGAGTAATTCATAGTGTTGTGATGACTTAAGGTTGTTCATCAAAAGCAATTTCTTGAGTTTCTATTGGATTTTTCATCTATGACATACAAAGAAATTTTGTAATCCCTTTTGTAGTAGGTGTTGGGTGTGTGAATATATTGGACTACAAGTAACTTCTTATAAACATTAAATTACAATTTTTAATATAAATTAACTTTTTCTATTCAATTCCTTATTCAGCAGGTACCATAGTTTGTCTGTTAGTTCTTATTAAAAGTACTGTACATTAAAACAGCATAGAATTCCAAAAATAAAAACAAACATAAATAGAAGTTTCACACAGGAGGATTTTAGAATAATATATACAGGTATATTACAAATGTAAATCTTGTATATATTAAAATACAGGATTAAAGGCACGAAAAATTAAACAGAATTAAGAGTATTATGATGTTAAAATACTACCTTATATTCAGGCTTAAAAAATCCCATCTTTTCCCACCAAGCATACCAAGCTGCTTCTACATATGGCACACTATAACTGTCAGGCATTGGACCTGACACATCTATTGAATTTAAAAAATTATTAGAAATGTGTCAAAATTTAAATAAAAATTATTAATAAATTTTAAGATTTACCTTTTTTCTCCCCTTCTAGAGTAACTGCAAACAGATAGTTGAGGCAGAGTACTAGCGAAGCCTTTTCTACACGCTTACAGAATTGTGTTAAATTTTGTCATTTTCCATTAATTGGGATGAGGAATTCAAAAATATTATTAAAAAATGGGAGTCCACAATTTTGTTTTTGAAATATAAGATTTCACACGTGCATGTGGCAAAGCAATATTGCACTAATCATGCAACTTTGTTGCTNATAGTATTTTGTTCCAAACAAGAAAGCCTTTAGTAATATTTTTTAAATCCTGCATAGTAATGTATTTATCTTTATGCTATTATAAATTAAGAAGTTGTTGCTCATTTTTATTGGCATTGTTAAATTAATTTATATAAACTTGATAAATGACTAAAATATTAAACTAATTATTGAAAAACAATTTTCAAATTCCATAAAATGTCTAAGTAAAAACACAAAATAATGAGTAGAGAATTATTCGTTTTAAATACAATAAACTTATTTGTTGAAATAAAGTATCAGTGTGAAAACATTTCAAAATTTTATGCTTATGTATTTATGATCATTAATAAAAAATCATTTAATATCATAAATAAATACAAAACGTTTACAATTTTGTCAAATTAAATAAATTACAGTTAAATGTAATTTAAAGCAACTTCATTAACATATTTCATCATATTATGTTAAAAATGAATAAGTATTTCCTTCAATAAAAAATGATCTCTGGATGACTTTCACAATTCATGTTTACAATTTCTGACAATCCAACAGTTTGAAGCAGTTCAACAATCTAGTTTGAAAAACAGATTATTTTTTTCAAAGATGTCAAATATGAATTTGAAATAACTTATCTAATATTAACTTAGATAATTTCTTTCCTTTCTAAATATAAATACTGTATATGATACCATTTCATAGAAATTAATTTGTAAATAAGTTTTTAAACATCCTGTTTTTTCATTCAATGCAGCAGATCCTTCACAAAGTAGTTGCATTCAATAATCAAGACATAAATATTTATATTGGGTTAAATTTCAGATGGGTATACTGTCATGGTAGTGGTCGTGACTGTTTGTTCTCCCGACAGACTTGAATTGATACTTACTAGTTATTGATATGTGTGTTCAAGAACTACTTTTAATCAATGTTATATATAAATTTAATTTATTCCATAAAATAATTTATTCCACATAAAACTGTTATCGATAAGCATGATTTTACATCCTTGTGGACATCATCAGCAATCTGCAAGCCTTATATAAAGCAAAAAATAAAAAGAAATAATGAATTCAGAAATGATTCAACATAACAAATAGCTTTTGATTTAGAGATAAATGAAATTCAGTAACATATTTAAATAAAAGGAAACTCAAACTGTTTATTAAGGAAGCCAAAAATAAGACTTTGACACACAATTAGTTCTTATGATTAATTTTACTAGAGTATCACAAAAACAAAGCTTTTTGCTAAATATACATAATATACACAATATAAAGTTCATCCCAATGGGCAAGTAAAAAAAAAAATCATTAAAAATATTAGACCAATGTTTACATTTATGTGGCCAAACTAGAAGGAATGTAAAAATTTGAAATCTAATATCTAATGAAAGATTACTCTTGTTGGTATTTTTGCTTTCATAGAGATAATTTATAATAGGGTGTGCACTTTTCAAAACCAGCACATGACATTAGTAGCTTCTTTTTTTGTCAGTCATACTGTGTTTACATTGTTTAAGAATCATTTTTTTTTTTTTAGTTATTTAGATATTATTGGGCATGGTCTGCCTATTATTTAACCTGTGGTTGCTTGGACTGCTTGGGAGACTATCCGAATTTTTTGAAGAGCGATATAAACTGTTGTTTTTCTTTTTTTTAGGTAAGTTTTTAACCTAGTTGGTTGTTTTTTTTCTCGGTTTTTTTTTCGGATAGTTCTCCCATGTAGTTTAAGTTTGTTTTTTCTTTTTGTTGAATTTGGTTTAAAATAATTTTTGAATTGTGTAATTTTCTATTAATATTAAATTATGTTACTGCAATGGATGAATATAATCTGTGAAATGTGTATATTATTTTGTAATGTTTTGTATACTTTGTTTTATTCTATATCCCCGCATCAGGGTCTTTGTACCAGAATGCTAAATAAATAAAATAAAATAAATAAATAAATAAATAATATATAAAAAATATTATTGAAGTGCCAATTAATTTTTGTGTGTCTCTGTGTAATGCCAATAATAAGAAAGGTCCAGGTATAAAATTTCACAAATTTCTGGATGAAAATCAAGATATAAAGGAAAAGTTCCCAATAAAAAAAAAAGAAACAGAAAGTAAAGATATAATTAAAGATATTGTAAACAAAAATCTGTCAATATGCTCAGATCTGTAATAGGTATTCAATGAAAATGATTATAAAGTTACTAGTATAGGTAAGTTTATAGGACACTTTTTAATTTATACATTTTATGAAGTGTTACTTTGTATGACTTTTATTTAATAAGCACTGTACAATGCTTTTCACAGTTAGGCTTTTAGACATAGATTTGATTAGACTACATTATGTGTCTAGTCAAATTATGTCTAAAAGTTCAGAAGTTCTTGTCAAAATTCTAGTTGAACATACTGACTGCTAATAGTATTTTGTATTTATTTTTTAAATTAATCATTAACTACTTTTTGTAGCCTATTAATACCTCAATCTTAATATCACACATTTATTATTATTGCATTTCTTATGTATGATATGTAATAATGAATTTTTTTTATAATTATATATTATTTATTGATTATGCTACACATAACCTACATTCACGGATAGGATAACAAGAGCAAGATTGAAAACAAAAGCCATAAACTGTAAGTGTCACTTATTATTTTATGCAATAATTTTTTTAAAACTGTATTCTGGTTTAAAAAAGTGAAATCAGAATGCACACTTTTATTTATCAATGAAAAACAGCAGTTTAAAAGAGTCACTATCCATTAAAATATTCTAAAGGATCTAAAGCAGCTTAACTGTAATAAAAAACAATGTTGTTTAATTAAATAGTAAGTTACATTCAAACATTGGATTAGGTAGAGGTTACTGTAATCTACTGAAAGCTTTCTTGGAACAAAATAGTATTTTGTTCCAAACAAGAAAGCCTTTAGTAATATTTTTTAAATCCTGCATAGTAATGTATTTATCTTTATGCTATTATAAATTAAGAAGTTGTTGCTCATTTTTATTGGCATTGTTAAATTAATTTATATAAACTTGATAAATGACTAAAATATTAAACTAATTATTGAAAAACAATTTTCAAATTCCATAAAATGTCTAAGTAAAAACACAAAATAATGAGTAGAGAATTATTCGTTTTAAATACAATAAACTTATTTGTTGAAATAAAGTATCAGTGTGAAAACATTTCAAAATTTTATGCTTATGTATTTATGATCATTAATAAAAAATCATTTAATATCATAAATAAATACAAAACGTTTACAATTTTGTCAAATTAAATAAATTACAGTTAAATGTAATTTAAAGCAACTTCATTAACATATTTCATCATATTATGTTAAAAATGAATAAGTATTTCCTTCAATAAAAAATGATCTCTGGATGACTTTCACAATTCATGTTTACAATTTCTGACAATCCAACAGTTTGAAGCAGTTCAACAATCTAGTTTGAAAAACAGATTATTTTTTTCAAAGATGTCAAATATGAATTTGAAATAACTTATCTAATATTAACTTAGATAATTTCTTTCCTTTCTAAATATAAATACTGTATATGATACCATTTCATAGAAATTAATTTGTAAATAAGTTTTTAAACATCCTGTTTTTTCATTCAATGCAGCAGATCCTTCACAAAGTAGTTGCATTCAATAATCAAGACATAAATATTTATATTGGGTTAAATTTCAGATGGGTATACTGTCATGGTAGTGGTCGTGACTGTTTGTTCTCCCGACAGACTTGAATTGATACTTACTAGTTATTGATATGTGTGTTCAAGAACTACTGCGAATCAACAACTAGTGACATTAAACAATCAGCAGCCTGCCGGCAGCTCCCCTCCGGGAGGAGTCTGCTGGGAGTACGAACAGTCGGGACCGCCGCCATTACAGTATACGCATCTAAATTTCAACCTTATATTGTTTATCATTTATTTCTTTGTAATTTTCCATTTTTGACAAGACTATGTATTGTTTATAAAATCGTACTGCCTGATATTCTTACCAGCATAGAGGTATGAAAGAATACACGTCGAGAGTTGATATTTGGCACCATCATTTGCGTATAAAAAAATCCAGACTCATAGGTAGTCAGGAAACTGAGAATCGAGTCAAAATAAAATCCAAAATGGCAATCCTCTTCTACAAACAGGCAAAACAGCCACCTCACCCCACCAAAGTCAGGTAGGGGAAAGTACCACCCACAGCATTCTAAGAAGTCAACTCTGACCTTAGGACCAAACATATAGTTTCTTCTATGTTAAATAAAATTTGTAATCTAATTTTGTAAATTTGGGAGTGCTTCAAATATGATGTTAAAATGGTTTTATGTTGTTACAAGTGGTTTTTTTTAACATTATCTAGTATAGTAAAATCATAGGACCAATAAAAATTTGACATTATATTAGGGTTGTCATTACATTCGATGACATTACAATCAGGTTAAACTGTATATTGTTTGTGCAAAATAAAAAAATAATTTCGAATGATACAATAGCCATGATTATTTTTTCAAAAACAGGAACTTTTTGTTACGCATCGACAAAAACTCAACCTGGACCAACACACAACGGAGAGAAATTTTGAAATTAGATAAGTCAATTTCATCAAAGATGCATCGTGGACGATCTCGTGGTCATGGCCAGCGAAGTTTGAACAATTGTGCCCAAAAGCAGCAATATCAAAGAAGATAGGATGAATGATGCTCAAGGCAGGTCTCGTTCTCAAAGTGATTCCGTCTCTGAGACATAGTCTTGTCCCAAATACGGTTTTGCCATTTTACTTGTTAAAAATTTTAAATGATCTATTTTGGGCTAAAGACCAGAAATATATAAACATCATACAAATATAATCTCAATATCAGACCTTAAGCAGGCATTTTCTTCAATCAATTTCTTCATATTACAACCATGTAATTGAATAATTTTGAAGATCTGGATCAATAGATTTGAGAATAATTACTCTTATGATTAAAAATCATTATATTCCCAACAACTTTTCTATTATACCAATAATTACTTTGTTATAAAATTGTAGCTAATGTGTTACAAAATATATAAGTGATTTCATTGAGGGCCTTCTTTGAATACTTCTCACTGGATATAATCTCAAGTAGGTTTAATTAAATATTGATAGGTTTTTTTACTTAAGTGATAATTGACACCATTAAAAGAATGTATGCTAATATACTGTATGTTTATTTAGATGTAAAAATTTAAGTTACCTCACTTTTATTCTGCGTCAAAGCTTGTGACTTTTCTTGTTTTTGTAGAAATTTCTTTAACTTTTCTTCTCTCTTAGCATCCTTTTTAGGATTACTTTTCTTCTTTACTTCTGATTTTGAATCCATATCGGCATTATTACTTACAGTATTCATTTTCTATAACATACGAATGAGTTAAATATTGACAAATTCTTAAGTAATAAACAGGAAAATGAAAAAATGAAAAATAATTAAATTACATTAATCAAATCAAAAAACGTGGATCATAAATGATGAAATATTTACCGGATATGAAACGTGGTTGTTAACATGTTGCCAACTCAAATGATCTTAGCTTGAAAAATAAAATAGAAAATTATAACGTTTCCCCTCTTAATTTTTGTTTCTAAAGTAAAATAAACACAATTTAATTTTATTTATTTTAAATGTAAATATTGAATCATTTTATTAAACTTGAAAATGTTTGATTTAAAATCGACACTCTTTTCAGTCACGAAGGATGACGGGCAGATGGCCGAGCGGTCAAGGTGGCAGCCTACTACTATCGGGGACCCGAGATCGAATACGGTCGGGTCAAGGAAACCCTAGGAATTTTTCGGGGGTGGCCCGTTCGGATATGTCGGGCTCCGTCCCTCACCACCCGGTCGCCCCATTGTGGGCCTGGCCGAACCCATAATGGCCCTGCTGTAAGAGGCCCTCTTAGTCTCCACAGGGCGGAAAGAGTATAAAAAAAGTCACAAAGGAAAAAAATAGAAACGGCGGCAACTGGAATTGACGAATTGTCGCTAAATTTTTGAACAAGTGGGTTGGCCCGAGGGGGAAGCGAAGAAAACTAGAGTTGAGCAAAGCGAACGAGGCTGGGAGAATTAGACCTCAATTCCGCGAATTGTGGAAAGAAGGGTGAGAAGCAAGGAGGAACGAAACGAGGAGAGAACAAAGAGAGTGAAGGTTGGTCCGAAAGTAGTTGGGCCCTCGCGGGGTTGAATCGTAGAAAATTTTTGTTATGAATAGACTATATCCAGTTTATGGGGCGAGCGAACGAAGCGAACAATGTAACCACAGAATTACGTTTTTCTGTGAGACGTTCAAAAAACTCTTGATGTTCAACTGATAAGAAAAAAAAAAATGTTATTTGTTCTGGAATCCGAAGGATGTTCTATATTCGATTTTGATGGAAAAGTGTGAAAGTTTGTGTGATTTAAATAAAAACTTTTTTCTTCTTTCAATTAATTTGGGTGTGAATGCATTTCGAAATGAATCTAAACTTTGTTTATATTAAATAATCCTCACTCGAAATTGGACAGGTTAATTCATATTGATAAGCTAGGAAGACGCTCACAAAAAGTAATACTTGTGGAAATTGTACTTAATGCAGGAAATTTTTCATTAAACTGTAATTAACATAACAGTTTGTTCATAAGAATTATTTAGCTATTTATCAAAATTCAAATTTGCTTCTATTAATACTGCAAAACTTTTGTTAAAAATACAGTTCGAAATACAGTACCGGACAAAATATCCGGTAAGCTTGGGATCGAAAGAAATTCCAAGATTTCTGGATTTTCAGGTTTTCTGGACACAGATAAAATATAAAATAAACGATTGAAAGTAAAGAACTAATTCATTTTATCAGATGTAATACAATTGCGGATTTTTACTGCATAGAATACATAAGGGACTTTAAATTTCCCATCTGGAGAAGAGAATCTTGGAAGAAATTGCTGTAACGAAATTTTATCTTCGGTGCTTTTCATGAAAATTGGCTCAAATGTCTGAACATCTGCATCCAACAACATGGTGGATACATTAAACACGTCTTGTAAACTACTTTGCATACGGTTAAGTACTAAACAAATAAAGTTGAGAAAAAAACTGATGTTTCTATTGTGTTTTTCGGTAAATTATAGACTTAACATTACATCACTCCTTTCCATTCGAAAATTGTGAGCTATATAATTGTATTCAAAATGGCGGTTTTCAAGAGAGGCCACGAACGCCAACCTTTTGCCTCCATCTTGTATTGACCATATTCTGAAACAGTATTAAACCAAATTCAAGATAAAATTTTGAATAAATTACTATCAAGTCGATTTTGTTCTGTTCTAAAATTAGTAATTATAAACTATTATAATTATTGATTTTTTCCAAATCCGAAATTCTTTAAACAAATTTATGATACTATGCAGAAAAAATTTTACTTCAAACAGAATAAGAATTTTGAACTATTCTTCACGGAGAGATAAAATAGAGTAAATCGCTTCAGAAGTAATTACAACTTAATCATATTCTTATAACAATTTTAAAAGGCAACTGACAGTTTTATCTTATTAAAATAAATATACTACTACTGTTTAACTCTAGTAAATGACTAATAAGAGATTTTATTTTAAAAAAATAATTGCAAAATTATCGCAAACTTTTGCTTGTATCGAAATTAAATATCTATAAATCTATATAATGAAACGGCTGTCCCATTACGACCTTGGCCAAACTCACGATGAATCTGAGAAAGATGCTCTCTTAGTACCTACAGGACGGTTAGTAAAAAAAACCTATATAAACAATGTGTTATAGAAATGTTTTTATTCATAATATGTCGTATGCTAAGACGAATCAAGATTACTATAATAAACAATTAAAACGTCTAAGTTTTTTTAACCCACTTTATCAGGAACAATCATGTTTCTCGAAGATTGATATAAAAATCAGCTTGTTTTAGCATATTCGTTTTGACACTTTTAAAATAATTTCTTGCGATTAACAAATTCAGCAAAAACATATTATAAATAAAAATATTACAACTTTGACAAATACTGTTACAGTAATTTAGACATAATTCGCACAGAGTATAAATATTTATTAAATTGCATTTTTGCCTTTTTTTTCCTTAGAATTATCAATGTACAAAATTTGGTACGCCAGATTGTCAAATCAAACAGATAATAACGTATTATTTAAAGCTTAACGTCATTAATATATCATAAAATTCAAAAGGTTACTTCTTTATTTTTTAGAATAATAAGAAAATAAACATTATTTTCATATCTTTTCATATTCGATTTATTCGAAAGATTGTATTTTTAATTTTTCTATGAGCGTATATATATATATTTGCATGTTGTTTTAGATTTTTAGATGTTTAGTACAAAGCGTATGATGGACTTCAGTTCTGTTTAGTTTCGAAGATTTTGAACCGTAAGAAATTGTGTTCAGAACTGTCCATAACTAATTAAATTTAAGAAAAAGTCGAAATAGTCTAGACAAATGAATTAATTGGAAAATATATTAATTTATAAGCCTATAAAATGTATAAATGATATTAATATTTATTTGCAAGCTAATTTTTTAAAGTATTTAGGTATTTGATTCATTTAATTATGCTATCTAATAAATATTTAAGAATTATGTCTTAATTACTGTAACAGTATTTGTCAAAGTTGTAATATTATAGAAAAAGTCATCATAAATAAGAAATTTAATGCATTATAAATCAATAATCACTAAAAGTAATGTAGAAAACACCGCTTTTAAGAATAAGACGTCAATTGTTAGCACTGAATAATCCATTTTATTTAGTAAATTGAGACAAAGCTGGGAATTTTTTTTCTCATTCCCTGAGAAAACTTAATGCTCTATAAATTAATGTCATTTTAACTAACAAAAAAGTAAAATCTTTAAGATTTTTATTTATTAGTAGGGAAACATTCTATGTATTTTACTTTAAAAAAAAAAGAAAAAAAAATGGCAATGGCCCGCTCTACTTCTTGACTCCAAACCAAACTTTCGACAGCCCTAATCTTACGTCTTATTAAACTGATTTAAGCATATAACATGAAAAAAATTTTTATACATATTTATTAAATATAATTACTCACTATTTTTGCATTCTCTACTGCATTTATAGTTTAGTTGAGAATATAGACCTGTTACAAAATATATTTAACTGTTATAAATTCGATAACATTTTTAAAACTGTCTTCTAAAAAGTGAGAAATCAAATAGATAATCAATTTATATTAAATATATAACTTGCCTGCAAAGACAATTCCCATAGAAAGGAAAAGCATGAAAAGCAGTTTTAAGTCCATGATAATGTATGACATAATTAATTGCAGTATTTCTCTTTATATCAATGATTAGAGTATGGTTCTATTTCTTCTGTTTAAACTCTGAATAAGCATTTCGAAAATCGATACTTTTATAAAGATTTTTATCTTTCATAAATAATTATTTTGCTTAGTTTGATATAAAACTATGTAACTGTAAACCGAATAAAATAAAAATTTACAGTAAATATTTTTTTTATTTTTACCAACTCATCAGAATTAATTACTATAAATATACTAAAACCATATAAGACGGATACCCCTTAAAACGGAAAATAAATTTCGGGAGGGAGCGATTTGCTATGTGAAATACTACTATAAGCAGAAACCTGTCTAATGCGGAAACTCTTTAAGAGACAATTGCATAACATAACCTAAGTAAAGAGAAATTTTCCTGAGCTGATAAATATAAATTATAATTAATGCTGTAACTTGCCAGCTTGGATCATGATCGACAAGAATAGTAGTATACAGGGAGTGCAAAGATAGGTATACATTTGTTATTTCGGAAAACACATGCAAGAAAATGTATGTAAGAAACATTTATTTTCATATAATGATTAAATCACAAACAAGATATATAACGAAATAATAAAAGATAAAAAAATTAATAATAATGAACACCAAACATCTGAATTTCTCAGATTCATAATTGAATACCTATCTCTGCACCCACCCTGTATATAAGTTTTTAAATCTTTATTAATACCTGTACAGTACTTTATATTCGTTGCCTGAAAAGTATTGAAAGCTGTGATAATACAACACTTCTTTATTTCCTTAAGTCTAGAAGAGCTAATAAATAAAAACGTAACTTTCTATAAAATGAAACCTTCAAAAACGAAAAATTCTGGCCGATACGCGTTCCATTTCAAACAGATTTTGTTATATTATTTTATAATGCTTTATAAATAATTAAACATTTTACAGCAAATTATCTTTAATTTTTTCAATATTAATGTCAATCTAGACCAGGGGTCGCCAAAGTGGTCGATATAGACCCCCAGGGGTCGATGCAACATCATTGGGGGTCGATGCGGCTAGGGGGTCGATGCGGCTAAGGGGTCACAATTTTTTTTTTTTGCTTAGACAGAGACCACAACCCACAACGTTTTTTTTTCGCTCATACATATACACTTGTAATAAAACTTTACGGTGGGGGTCAATATGAGGCTTTGAAAAGTGATTGGGGGTCGACGGTTAAAAAAGTTTGGCGACCCCTGATCTAGACCAAGGGTCGTCAAACTTTTTTGATCGTCGACCCCCCTACAAGTTTTCGAAACCTCACATCGACCCCCACCAAAAAGTTCATGTTACAAGCAAAACAAAGTACTTAATAGAGAGGTTGCGTTTGACGTTTTCATCGCGAAAACGTGTACGTCGGACGTTCAGCGCCGCTTTCCTGTAAGCCTAGAAGTTTGACAATGGCGTTTGGAACGTCAGTGGAATCATGCTCGACGTATCAAACGCCATTGTCAAACTTCTAGCTTACAGGAAGGCGGCGCTGAACGTCCGACGTACACGTTTTCGCGATGAAAACGTCGGCCGCAACCTCTCTACTATTTTAATACAATTCTTTTAATTTTGCATTTTTTTTTTCATTTATTGTATATTTGTTAATAATAATTTTTGTAATTGACAATCAGTGAGATCGATAAGCTTGATCCTTAGCTCCCCCTTAACCTTACCTTAAGCTTGATAATCGACTCCCAATAATGTTATATCGACCCCTGGGGGTCAATATCGATTACTTTGGCGACTCCTGATATATACGAATAAATCGTACAAGCAAAAAAAAAGGTCGACAGGCATCGCACAGACGGTTAGTCGATTCCCAGACTGTCCGGATGCTAACACTATTCCGTGCTCATTTCAATCGGTCCGAATAGTAGGTGGACGACAATATGAAATAAAATGGTTCAAATTCTTACAAGATTATTATTTATTGTGAAATTTTGCCTCCCCTTAAAAAGTGCCGCCCCCACTACGCTACGCCACTGCTGAGAAATAACATATTGTGGTTGTTTCGTTACTGTAATTAAAAACTTGCCAGTGTAAGCACTTAAATAAATGTGTTCAATTCTGTCAACTAGAATTTCTGTAACATTCTAGGCATTACCAGTAAAAAAAACAAATTTTCAAACTGTTCAGCATAATGGTGTAATATGATACGGTACTTTAAAAATACGATGAATCTGAACTAATTACCATTAAGTGATTGACCGATGGTACACTCCATACACCGCATTGTTTTTAATATTCTTTAGTTCTATATCTATTTTTTCATTCCCCTCACTTATGGCCATATGTGTATAATCAATGAATATTGTATTCTGAGCGTAACTAAGGAGCTGGCTGAGTGATGTTTTCTGATATTTTTTTCATTCACGTATCTAACAACTGAATAGTGACTGGATTTCCATGTAACACCTTACTGGACGCATCTTTTCCTTGACAGACAACACATATATTAATATATCGATGCATTGAACTGTCAATCCAATATTTATTTTTTTCATTTGATGATTTATTTATAAAATTTTAATTTACTAGAAAATATTCAACTGGTTATGAAACACAATTTTAGTTTGAAACAAAAGACTCCATTGTGGTCGATGTTGAAATCTGCAAGCAAATTTTGGACCAAGTAATTAGACAATAATCATCGATCAACGTGTTTTCAATTTCTGAAAACAATTTTCCTTATTTGGTAAGAATCAGTTGCAANCTTAGATTTTGCAGATAATTCCTCTTCTGGTAAACTTGAATAATCGACATCCATAACTGAAAATAAAATGATATTGTAAATTAAGCATACTTGTCGTATTTTTCTAACCATATTAGGATATGGTCTTGTCGTATTTTTCTCTTAATAAAAATTATAACACATCATTAACTATAAATTCAATAACAACAATAAACTGCAGCAGAATGGATACGCTTCCCAAACATCCGTCAAAAATCAATACAATAATCAAATTATCTTAAAATAATAATTAGCCACTTATGTATAACAAAGCGCACAGAGTGAAACAATCATTGATTGAATTCAAATAGTTAATTAAACAGTAATCACAAAATAAGATATTTTTAATTTAAAAAACGAAATTTTAGAGTATTTTCCAATCTAATGTCATTAATAATACGTATAATAAAAATTATACCAAACAGTCTGAAAAGACTAAAGATATGCAATTAATTGTATGTTTAATTATTTATTAAAATTAACTACTCAAATACTTGAAATATACTTTGGACCTACGAATATTATCTAATCATTATGTAAACATTTTTTATGCAAATGAATTTAAAACTTGTATAATTGTTTAATTATGAAAAAAGTCTGAAAGGTATTGAATTATAAAAATAGT
>NW_019385898.1:8589-11023 GCF_000671375.1 Centruroides sculpturatus | reverse complement strand
TAAGAAACTTATCTGGAATTATTTTATTAAATTTATACTTACATCAGAGTATTCTTCTGTATCATTAGATTCATCAAAAATATCGGAAAATGTCGTGTTTTTAACTATACATTCCCTGACATCTGGTTCATTGTCATCCAGAACGTCTTTTTCTGAATTAAGGACTGGATGAATATTTTGTTTTAAATTACTTTCAGAAATTCCATTTCTATCAGTTGATTCAGAAACTAAAGTATAAAAAAACAAAAAAATTAAAAATTTACTTCAGGACAACACATTATTATAATAGAAATGGGCGTAAAGAGAAAAAAACTATCAAATCATTAATGAAAAAGAAATTTATCAGATTTATCTGAGCGTATTTATTTACTTTTATGGGTTTTTTTCTATTTATAACTTTGTATCAAAGTTTAAGATTCATATATATTGTTATAAACGTTATCAACATTAATTAATTTTTTTCTAATAATTCTTCGAAATTGTATTATGATTGGAAAAGCGCAAAAGTTATCAATGTATTATTAATGTACTGTACATAAATTGTTGTATTAAGCGTGAAGTATTATAGTCAAACATTTAACTAAAGCTATAACATTAATAATCCATTGATCCGTTTACAGACCAAATCGATTAATGCCGTTTGTATATCCTTAGAATAATCATATTATTTTTACATTTTTTCTCATACCAATTTATATGACGTTACATAAAAGCTACAATAAATTAAATGACTGAGAAATAAAAAAAATATCTGCAATAATTAGTTGCTGTTGAATAAAATTCTTTCTTTCTGTGAGATATTTTATCAGTTTCATCTAACCAGTGCACGTAATTACGCATATTCAACAATAAGGATAAATAATATTAGGATTTCAGAGATACAATAAAACTTTGATCGCTGACTAAAAATGTTCAAATATAGAAAATATGTAAACACATGTAAAAGTAGAATCGATTAATGTTCGAATTGAAATATTAATGCCATGACTTTTCAGCTGGTTAATTATATACTGAGGTTAATTAATTTAACAAGCTCGAAAATTTTGCTGCAAAGTCAACAATAGATATGAATAACCAGGAACAGGAAGATTTATCACCTTTTTTATTTTCTTAATCCATTTTTAATTATGTATATAGATTTTTTATGCTTTAAAATTTAATTATACAGATTATGGCTCGCGCTGTTATAACTTATATTCCGAGGCATGGGCTTCGGAGATAAACTATTCACATTCTTCCTGTCATTGGTCTTTTCAGCAGTTCCATGAAATATGACTGTTCATGTAACTGTACTTATGTTAACATTAATATAATTGTTTGAGATTTCTATCATATTATTTTTATTCCAATATTGATAAAATTTACNTTATCACCTTTTTATTTTCTTAATCCATTTTTAATTATGTATATAGATTTTTTATGCTTTGTAATTAAAATTTAATTATACAGATTATGGCTCCCGCTGTTATAACTTATATTCCGAGGCATGGGCTTCGGAGATAAACTATTTACATTCTTCCTGTCATTGGTCTTTTCAGCAGTTTCATGAAATATGACTGTTCATGTAACTGTACTTATGTTAACATTAATATAATTGTTTGAGATTTCTATCATATTATTTTTATTTCAATATTGATAAAATTTACCATTACGAGGCAGATAATTCGGATCTGATAAAAAGTTGCCCGTTTGTAATAACAGATTCGAATCTTGTTCTTCTGTTGAAGTATTCTGGGCAGAAGACTCATTACCAGGAATCTGTGATTTCTGNTCTTCAACATGTACAGAGTGCTAAATAAGCACACACATTATCTTGATGTAAGTTTTTATTATGTCAATATTTCTCGATGTACATAAATTTTATACTCGAGTTTTTTGTTACTTCGATGTATTAAAAGATGTGCACAGTTTCTATTAAATTGCATTTTGATTATTATTTATCTCAAGGAAGAACACAATATACACACAAAGATCTGATGATAAATATTACTTTAGTTGTTAGACTAAAAACAAATAAAAGAAAATGAATGTGCTAACATTATACAGGGTATCCATGGATTATCTTTATTGCTTTAGACATCAATGCAAAAATCCGAATGAAATATTTTTGTGTGATTTTTTTTTTTTCAAATGAAACAAATTCTTGGTTATGTAGATGTCGCTATCTTCATTTACAGATGTGTGTATGCATGTGCATATCACATTGACACAGGAATGTTTTAGCAAACATGGATTAGAAATTATCATCATGATGTGCTCTATATGATTGAAGGGTATGCTTTCAAGTTCTATTAACCTTGTAAATGATGCTCTGAGAACTTGTTTTAGGGGAGATCGGGGCAAGATCGGCATGTTAAGCTTTACTTAAATTTTGTGTAATAAATACTGCTGTAAACTGAAAAAAAAAGCTTTGCATATGTTCTATTGGAATGTA
>NW_019385898.1:5247-6111 GCF_000671375.1 Centruroides sculpturatus | reverse complement strand
AAGTCTTGTTCAAATTTTGTTAATTACTCGTGTTAAATGTATTGTGTTCAATAAGTATTAAGTATAGTATATTGTTATTTATATACAGGAATTAAATGATTCGACACAGTCAAAAATCAAATAATAGAATCAATAAAAGGAAAAACTTGAAATAATTTTTATTAATAATTTATATCAATACAAGCGTTTCAGTTTTTAAATGATAAATTTTAAATTTTGAGAACAAATATATTAACAAATGAATATAAGACGTTGAATCTCTTCAAGATGGTAAATGAAAACGACTCTCTGATGAGAGAAAATGGAAGATGATCGTGCAACGATGTAAAAAGTCTTTAAAATGGTTCAGAGGAAGAAAATGCTTTATCTTGTTAAAATTTTGCGTTTATAGTTTTTAATTTTAAAATATCCGAACTTTGCATTTTATTCCTTTGATTCTTCTCTGGTGAAAACTTCGCTGTCACCAAATCTATGAACACTCAACGCCATTTTATGCAAAACCACATCTTCCAATGAGCAACGAAGATTACTTTTTTGATTTTGTACAAGAAAAAAGCAAACTTGAAAGTCTGCGAAAGTAATATAAAAAGAGACTCGCACAGTTTGTCTCTTCCTAAAAAAAAAATAGAAAAACATTTCATAAATCAAAAATATTAAAAATATTTCATAGAATTATATAAAAATTTTATTATTATTTAAATATTAGTGTACTTTCTCTTAGTGAAAAAAAAACATATAAATAAATGAAAAAACCTAGTTATTTATTGAAATTCTGTTGTTATATATTATTAAAAATAGATGAAATGATGCCATAAACATTATATATTTACGAATGGACTGATTAAATGAATTTCATGACTTAAA
>NW_019385898.1:0-5227 GCF_000671375.1 Centruroides sculpturatus | reverse complement strand
TATCCGTTTGTCATAAAAATTTGTCTTTCCACTTTTTTCCCAAGACTACAAATACTCGAGTACAAAGTACAGTAACTGGCAGTTTATTGTAAGTTATTTGTATTGGTTCGCTGTTTTAAAGTTAGAAATTCGAATTACTCGAATTTATAACGTTAAAATCGTTCCTTTGTCTCAAATATCTGTTTGAGTCAGACAAATTACTTTCGCTTTTTCCTTTTCAATAAACTGAATTTTCAAAAGGAAAATTATTCACTTTCGGATGTTAAGTTTCGATATAAAACGAACGATTGTAATGAAAGCTGAAATATAATCGGGTGAAAACGCTCCTAAACCGGGAAATTTCTAACATATTAGGCGAGAAATCCTTTAAAGATTGGTTTAAAACACGATTTTAAGAAAAGGAAATGAAACTAAAAGTAAGGTTATAAAGAAACTACTTTGCCAGTGGAACGAACGGGGAAAAATTACCGTTTGTCCGAAGAGTTTGTAATGTTTGAAAATGCAAAATGTTGTGCTATTTAGCAATTGATAATCGATTTAAAATTCAGTTTCAGTAGATGAATTAAATATCACTCATAAATGTCGACAAAATTCTGTCCATTGTAAACTATGTAATCCGAAATTTGCCTTTTTTCCTTCGTAAAATGTTACTTTTTTATAATAAATTTGTGAGTTAACAAAGATAAAGAAAATTGTGGAATACCATACTCGTGTCTAGTCGAAAAATGCATGTTCCTGTACTTAAACTATATAAAAGTTATGTATTTAACTATTTCTTACATATTATACAAGTAATAAAGTTTCTGGAATCGGACATTGTTATTACTAATGATTGTGATTAAATCATTCATAGTAGGAAAAGACTTGTATTAAACAATATACAGGCCCTTTAGCATAAAATATGGAATTGATAAAGGTGGATATTGAGCAGCAAAGCAGACTACTCTCTATTGGGATACAATGATAAAAAGTGTTAACTGAGAAATAACTAATAAATTTTCTGTGATATTATAGGAAAAAAATTATTACACAAAATTACTTTTGTTTCTGATTCATAATTGAAAAATATTACGTATATATTAATGTTTACGTATATTAAAGTTTTATTAACTATTAAATACGACACAAAAGTCAATGCAAATAATTAATATAACGATTATTCGTTATTTACAGTGAACAGTGCACGAAGTCTTGTTCAAATTTTGTTAATTACTCGTGTTAAATGTATTGTGTTCAATAAGTATTAAGTATAGTATATTGTTATTTATATACAGGAATTAAATGATTCGACACAGTCAAAAATCAAATAATAGAATCAATAAAAGGAAAAACTTGAAATAATTTTTATTGATAATTTATATCAATACAAGCGTTTCAGTTTTTAAATGATAAATTTTAAATTTTGAGAACAAATATATTAACAAATGAATATAAGACGTTGAATCAACTTCAAGATGGTAAATGAAAACGACTCTCTGATGAGAGAAAACGGAAGATGACTCGATCGTGCAACGATGTAAAAAGTCTTTAAAACGGTTCAGAGGAAGAAAATGCTTTATCTTGTTAAATTTTGCGTTTATAGTTTTTAATTTTAAAACATCCGAACTTTGCATTTTATTCCTTTGATTCTTCTCTGGTGAAAACTTCGCTGTCACTAAATCTATGAACACTCAACGCCATTTTATGCAAAACCACATCTTCCAATGAGCAACGAAGATTACTTTTTTGATTTTGTACAAGAAAAAAGCAAACTTGAAAGTCTGCGAAAGTAATATAAAAAGAGACTCGCACAGTTTCTCTCTTCCTAAAAAAAAAAAAAAAAAATAGAAAAACATTTCATAAATCAAAAATATTAAAAATGTTTCATAGAATTATATAAAAATTTTATTATTATTTAAATATTAGTGTACTTTCTCTTAGTGAAAAAACATATAAATAAATGAAAAAACTAGTTATTTATTGAAATTCTGTTGTTATATATTATTAAAAATAGATGAACATTATATATTTACGAATGGACTGATTAAATGAATTTCATGACTTAAAGATTTGCGATAAAGAAAGACTTTAGTAAATAAATATAAAAATTGTACTTAATTTTTAAACAATTTTAGTCGTTCTTAAATAAAAATAATTTTAAAAATCATCAACATCAATATGTGATATGTTCATTTTAAACTCTCAATTTTTAGATAATATAATATTGTTACATTTATAATTTTTAATAAAACACAATGTTTTCTATGTGAATAAATACAATATTATTTTTTAAATTTTGAAAAAATGAATTAAAAATGAAAATCATAAAATTAATATGTGATCGTGAGTGAGAGTTTAGCATAAGATGAAGATCTATTCATTAAACTAGTAAAAGTAAAAGTGAAAGATATTTTCTAACCTCTTTCTTAGATTTTGCAGATAATTCCTCTTCTGGTAAACTTGAATAATCGACATCCACAACTGAAAATCAAATGATATTGTAAATTAAGCATACTTGTCGTATTTTTCTCTTAATAAAAATTATAACACATCATTAACTATAAATTCAATAACAACAATAAACTGCAGCAGAATGGATACGCTTCTCAAACATCCAGTTACGTTACCCGTCAAAAATCAATACAATATTCAAATTATCTTAAAATAATAATTAGCCACTTATGCATGACAAAGCGCACAGAGTGAAACAATCATTGATTGAATTCAAATAGTTAATTAAACAGTAATCACAAAAATAAGATATTTTTTATTTAAAAAACGAAATTTTAGAGTATTTTTCAATCTAATGTCATTAATAATACGTATAATAAAAATTATACCAAACAGCCTAACAAGACTAAAGATATGCAATTAATTCTATGTTTAATTATTTATTAAAATTACTTCATAATTACTTAAATACTTGAAATATACTTTGGATCTACGAATATTATCTAATCATTATGTAAACATTTTTTATGCAAATGAATTTAAAACTTGTATAATTGTTTAATTATGAAAAAAGTCTGAAAGGTATTGAATTATAAAAATAGTCCCAAACATAACTTTAACTATTTATTGATATGATCTTACCTTTTTCAACTTCAATTGCACCTTCAGCATAATTCTTATCAAGTTGTAAATGCTTTACAATGTCAAAATTAGATTGTAATATTTCTTTGTTTACTTTATTTTGATTTTCTACTTCCTCAAATCCGTTACTAAATGTATTCCAACGATAAAACTCATTAGAAACGTTTGGCGTTTCATCGATAGATAAATTTGAATTGCATAGTTTGACATCTAGAGAAGTCAATGATTGACTTTTTTCTACTAATTGAGATACGTCTGCAACATACTTCTCTTCTTCAGCAATTATTGATTCATTGTTTTCAATATGACATTGGTTCAATAAATCAGTTCCGCTGATGTTGACATCACACTTTTCATAATCAATGATAGTATCGGAATGAATGCTACCATCATTTTCTGATCCATCGTCTCCAGATTCAGGTTCCTCTTCTTCATAAATTACTTCTGAAACTAATGAATAGCGCTCGAGTTCGATAAAATCTCTAAGCAAAGGCCGTTTTTTATACTCTTCATAAATACTTGACGTGATTTCTTCTGGAGATAGAGGAACATTTAGATTTTTCTGTTCAGCAGACGAAATCAAAGAATTACTCTTTTCTGCTAAATGAGATAAGTCTGCAACAGATTTTTCTTCTTCGGTAATTACTGATGCATTGTTTTCAGTATTACAGTTGTCCGAAACATCAGTTGTGCTGATGTTAACATCACATTCTTCATAATCAATGAAGATGGTGTCTGAATGAAAGCTACCATCACTTTCTGATCCATCGTCTCCAGATTCAGGTTCCTCTTCTTCATAAATTACTTCTGAAACTAATGAATTGCGCTCGAGTTCGCTAAAATCTCTAAGCAAAGGCCGTTTTTTATACTCTTCATAAATACTTGACGTGATTTCTTCTGGAGATAGAGGAACATTTAGATTTTTCTGTTCAGCAGACGAAATCAAAGAATTACTCTTTTCTGCTAAATGAGACAAGTCTGCAACAGATTTTTCTTCTTCGGTAATTACTGATGCATTGTTCTCAGTATTACAGTTGTCCGAAACATCAGTTGTGCTGATGTTAACATCACATTCTTCATAATCAATGAAGATGGTGTCTGAATGAAAGCTACCGTCACTTTCTGATCCATCGTCTCCAGATTCAGGTTCTTCTTCTTCATAAATTACTTCCGAAACTAATGAATTGCGCTCGAGTTCGCTAAAATCTCTAAGCAAAGGCCGTTTTTTATACTCTTTATAAACACTCGATGTGGTCTCTGCTGGAGATAGAGGAACATTTAGTTCTATCTCTTGATCAGATTTCTGAAAATTAAGATTTTAAAAGATTTATTAAGTATTAAGCTTAATAAATTTGTTTTCACCTAAAATGAGATAAATTACTGCTAAATATAATCTATAAGTGAAATATTGCATCAATTATGAACATATCAATTTTAAAAACTAAACTACGAGCAACTTCATAAATAATATGAATTGTAACTTATATTTATTAAATGCGTTTTAATATAAGAACGTCGTATTTATCAATAATCATCTTCCAAACGACAAAGAAAATAAGAAACTTGTCTGAATTATTTTATTAAATTTATACTTACATCAGAGTATTCTTCTGTATCATTAGATTCATCAAAAATATCGGAAAATGTAGTGTTTTTAATTNAAATGCGTTTTAATATAAGAACGTCGTATTTATCAACAATCATCTTCCAAACGACAAAGAAAATAAGAAACTTGTCTGGAATTATTTTATTAAATTTATACTTACATCAGAGTATTCTTCTGTATCATTAGATTCATCAAAAATATCGGAAAATGTAGTGCTTTTAATTATACATTCCCTGACTTCTGGTTCATTGTCATCCAGAACGTCTTTTTCTGAATTAAGGACTGGATGAATATTTTGTTTTAAATTACTCTCAGAAATTCCACTTCCATCAGCTGATTCAGAAACTAAAGTATAAAAAACAGAAAAATTAAAAATTTACTCCAGGACAACACGTTATTATAATAGTAACGGGCGTAAAGAGAAAAAACTATCAAATCATTAATGAAAAAGAAATTTTTCAGATTTATCTGAGCGTATTTATTTACTTTTATGGTTTTTTTCTATTTATAACTTTATATCAAAGTTTAAAAATTCATATATATATTGTT
>NW_019385897.1:131171-132093 GCF_000671375.1 Centruroides sculpturatus | reverse complement strand
TTCTAATGTTCATTTGGTGATATTACAATAAAGTTAACATTTATGTTCATTTGACCTAGCTCCGCGGGCCTCATGTTGGCCACCCCTGGTCTAAATTGTAATTATGAAACATATATCTTGTTATGAAAGTTTCAGAATGATCACGTAGAGAAATGATTTGGATGTTATGGTCAGTCAAGTGTTATATCAGTTATTAGAAAGTGAAAAAATTTATATGATAAAAGTTTTGTAATTTTAAATCTTAAGGTCACGATATTTAATTAAAAACAGTATTACCTTGCAAAGAAAACCTTAAAAATTCTGTTAGTATAGACCAATTTATACAATATTTCAGAATGAATTTTCCTTCCAAAATGTACCCGAATCTACTTTACCAATTTTCACGTATATTGCATGTTATATGGTGAAAAAAATCATTTGTCAGAATGGAATTTCTACTTTATTGTATTTGATTTCCTAACAAATTAATTTTTTGATAGAGGAAAATTAACTTTGCCTACCAAATGTGTTGCTATTCAACACATACAATACATTAAACAATAATCACTATTGCAATTCATATTGCAAATAATCAATATCTGAAAAATGTGTCCCAAAATTTATTAAGTTGAATGTTACTAATCTTAACCCTGCGTTAGTGCACTGAGTTTTTTTTCGGCATTAGTGCAGTGGGGCGTTTGTCCACCCCGACATTTTTTTGGGTCCATAAACCATGTAAGTAAAAATTCATAAAGATTTACTCATTTATTTGGTAAAGGCATGTGTCATTATACATATGATTATATTCAGGTATGATTACATATTATATTAGTACATAAATCCACGAAAATAAAAAACAACATTTATCAAAACTCATTACATTAGATCTTATTATTAAACCAATAGTAAAAATCTAAATTGTTTTTTAAGCATTTTTGTCACT
>NW_019385897.1:113011-125159 GCF_000671375.1 Centruroides sculpturatus | reverse complement strand
TATTTTTTTTTTTAGGGGGAGGGGCTATTTCCAGGGCCTCACACTATTTCATAATCAGTAAGTTCTTCGATTCCATTTAAGCCTTCAAATTCCTCAGGATTAAAATTTATTGATTTCCAATTACATTTTTCTTCAATGAACACAGACATTACCGTTACCTTTTAGTAAAAACTACTAATATAAACAAAAATTCAATGAAATAGACAACAAAACGTACATAGGAAATACACGTGTTTTCTCGGTATTTCTACAACGTGAAATGGAAATAACGAAATCGTGTAAAATAAAATATGTAGAAAAAAATTGTTAATTATTTGTATTTTTAGATATTTCGTTAATTTATAAAAAGCTACGATGTAAAAACTATTACTTAAAATTATTTTATAGATTATTTTAGCCTTATAGTTCCGTTTCTTATCGTTTTCTCAAATTGCGAATTGGTCACGTGAGTAAATTAGAACTACGTCATTTCATTTTACCTTTTTATCACGTCGGTAATCGTGCGGGTAATAAATTAATTTTATTATTTTATTTAAATTAATAGATAAAATTTATAAAATATAAATAATAAATATATGGAAGTTAAAAAGTTTTGGAATTTTTACACAAACCTTCTTGCAAAATTTCAAGAATTTTCAAAGGCACAGGAAACTTTTTTTTTATTTAAACTCTTTCCGCTGTGTGAACACAAAGAGGACCTCTTTTCGCTAAGCCCATTATGGGTTAGGCCAGGCCCACAAAGATGCCGGGTAGTGAAAGACGGGCCCCGACATATCCGGACGGACCACACCCGAAAAATTCCTGGGGATTTTCGGGAATTTCGGTCAGAAAATACTCTGTTTCTCTGCAACGAAGAGAGATTTAATTTCATCGTTCAACTTAAAAAAATACAGCATTTCAAAATTGTTACGAAATTGTATCAAAACGAAATTTAAATTTAAAGAAATTTGTTTTATTTGTAAACAATCTAGCCTAAAATTTTGATTTTATTTAAAAACTGAAACCTTAATAAATATAAAAATTGGATTTTTGACTCTGAAAATCGAAAAAGTTTGCAGAAACAAAAATCTTTGCATTACAACGTCATTCGCAAAAATCCGAAACGGAAGGAACATGGCGGACATACTGTACGCTGCATGCCACATTTTAATACTAGTAGCCCGGGACGCTCCCTAGTGGGCGTTTTAGCAGTATTACAAATTCCTATGAGGCATGTTTAAAGCAGCGGCAGCTTTACGTTCCTCCACAGTGGCGTATTTCTTTGGTCGTGCCTACAGTGGCTAGCCACTGTAGTCGTGCCATGAAAGGTTTCTATTATTATATTAAAAAATTAGCTTAACTATTTCAAACCTTATCGTTTTATCGTAGCGGTTCAAATCTATCCGGTTTTTCGTTATTCGCCTCCTAGTGAACATTACAGGCATTCCGTGACAATAATAAATTCCTATTACAAATATACTGAATTATTTATATTGTTATATTGACCAAATAATAATTTATTGGCCAAATGAATAATAATAATTTATATTGTTAATTTAAATAATAATTAAAATTGTTAATTTAATTTGAATGTTTGAAATATGACACACAATAGGGGCGCCTCTAGTGTCGGTTATCAAACGGTTACAGGACGGACGGACGGAAGGAAGGAAGGACGGACACCTGTTGAATGGGTTATATATACAGATGAAATTATACTTATTTTGTTAATTTATACTTAAAAATATATGGTATAGTATTGAAAGAATTGCCAATGTCAAATTCAAGCCACGATTTTAAAGTTTGTGAAACAAAATACTATATTAAAATTTAACTTGGTGTTTTTTGAAACCCAATAAATATGGAGTAGTGAATCTGCCAATGTGATTTTAATTGAAAACTTTAAATCTACTTACAAATATAAGCACTCCAGTTTATATATAAAAATATTCTTTTTCAACATAAAAAAAAAATGTTTTTATATAAAACATTCAAATATAAAGTTTTGGCATATTTCATCAAACACACACTACATATCTCTTGAACAGAAAAATGCACTTTATGACAGAAAAAGCAAATTATGATCAAACCAACTAAAAACAATTGAACATTGCTCTACTTCTGTTTCTGCATGTGACAAGCCAATCAGTGTGACTATTTGTGAACTTCACCAGAAATATCATTATTCAAATAATATAGTAGAAAAGAGGACAATGTTTCTAGATGGCATTGTGTATTTTGTCTGGTCATCTAATATATTGCTGTTCATAAGAAGGAAACGACTGCTACAACTGTGAGCAGAAAATGTCTAATGTATTCCTTTACGTCACACTATCTTTAAAGGAAGCTGCTCATGTAGCTACATATCTGCAGTATCCATACCACTTGTCAAAGAAATCCCTGAAGCCTTTTTTTTTGCTATGTCTTTAGGAGCTTTTGTAAGTGTGTCTTCCATTTATGCTGCTATGAAACTGACACTTCAATATCTCTTTCATCTTAGAAAACAAGAGTTTGCAAGGGCAATAAGTTGGGAAAATTTATGGTGAATATCTGACCAAGAATAGCAAAACTCTTCTACAGAGTGTTCCTGTCAAACATATCTGCAAGTTAGTTTTTCAGAATGTCAACATGTTACTCTTACTTGAAACAAACAAAAATTACTTCCACTGTATGAACTTTGGCAAGAAAGTTTCCATAAAATATTAATTTTTGACTTTTTTCGTAGAAGTTCCCAAGATTAAATATTCAATAAAAGAAGGTTTGGCCACCACAATTATATTAGAAAACACCAATTTAAAATTAGATAATATTGTTTGTATTGTTGATTTATGTTTCCACTTGAAACTATGTTTACAAAAAATATGGCAATGCTTAATAGGCAGAAGAAAGTTACCCTCAAAAGATAAACAGCCAAATAAAAATAATATGTAACTTTGTTGAACTAGTGCAGTTAAGGAAATTAGTTCTTGATCAAAAAATTTTTTCCAATTCATTTAAAATTTTACTTTTGTTTCAAAGTACCTCACAGACACAAAGGAAAGGATCTGAAGTTAATGGTTATGCACTTTGGAACTATATGACGCGATCTACACTTGAGCAGAAAGACTAGTTGAGCATGTAGTTTGTGCCATAACTTTTGCAGATTTAACATAGAAAAGAACATCCGAATTCTATTACTCATCCTGTTAGGTATACTAAATACTTTGATTGGATGTCACGCTAACAGTTGTGTTAATTCAATTAGAAACTTCAGACTAGGAGGCGTTAAAGAGAATTAAAAAGAATATTTTAATCTTGCAAGCACTTTCAACGTAAATATGTATGTCATCCTCAGGCAATTCAAAACCAAAAAGATCTTTTCGGTTTTGAATTGCCTGAGGACGATTTCTCACGACTGTCGATATCATCATTCTCGGAATATGGTACACAATAGTTAAATCTCGAACACGTGTGCCACCTTCATATTTCTCAACAATCTCCTTTTTCAGTTCTATTGTGATTTTAGTAATTTTTTTTAGTTTTCTATTGCTTTTCATTTGCCATTTTGCAATTCTTGATTAATTAATAAAAATAATAAAATTTTATTTAAAATCAGAAGAAATTTAACAAAGTTATAAACCATGGCACCGTGAACGTCTAGTCTGGTCTAGTACACCAATAGTGCTACTTGTTCATAGATGGCACGTATAATTGAATTATGTCGTATATCAAACAAAATTTGTTTCGTCCAAACAGGATGTATTCCGAATCGGACATATTCTAAAGCAGACGTATACCGAGGTACCACTGTATTTCCTATTAATTTATGTATATAATCACAAACTCAATTCACTAGTTAGCATCTATAATTCAAATGTCATTTCAAGTGACAAGTGAAGTATTTAAAGAAACAAACTGCAATGGTTGAATATACTTCAATTTGAAAATTTAATTTCTAGTCTTTTCAGAATCAAGATAGTTTGAAACTTTTCAACTGTTCCTGAAAAAAGAATTAAGAAGAGATAGGAAAACAATACAATATATTAAAACGAGTTGTTATATTCACTAATTTAAGTAAATTTTACTGTAAGCATTACATAGCAAAACAGAAGATACAACTGACTAAATAAACTGTTTAGAAATTTTCCAGAATTCCTATAACAATTTACAAGAATTTACAAAAATTAAGTTTAATAATCTCTAATTATGTGTAGTTAGAATGCATAATTGATACAATACAACTGCACAATTCAAAAATTAAACTAAAAGCAATGAAAGACACTGTTCTGGTAGTTAAGTCAGTCACTAGAATGACATGATCAACTAACTATTATTATAAGTACTTTTAAGTAAATTTGAGACTCATTAAATATTAATAGTTTATTTGGATGTTGTCTTAAATTTTGGTACAAAGGTCTTGGGATAATTATTTACAAAATCTTTTGACAAGTTTAAAGCGGCTCCACACAGTCGGTATTCACCGAAAGTTGAACAAATGTTTGGCCAATATCAAATAATGTGGAAGATTTACTCATCACTTCACTTGACAGTTTATATTGGCCATTTCCAATACCAAATTTGTATATTGTACCAAATCAAAGGAAATTAATCTTGGACAGACATTTGAATTCCCACAATAAACCAATGCTTGGAAAATAATCTTGCATGTTTACATGTGTGCTCGCCACATGACAAATACTTTAACAAAAGTGAATTATTCAATATTCAGCAAATACTAAATGTGTGGAACCACCTTTATTGAAGTGCTTACATTGTATACTATCAGATTATTAAAATACATGACTCAATTGTATATAATTTGAGATTTAATAAAATATTTAATGAATTTTTTAACTAATTATAATCAAGTCTCATGAATTAAGCAGTAATATTAATTGAAAATTTCTTCCAAGGCAATTACTTGGACTAAATTGTCTTGCTTTTCAGTAGAATACTATACTCACAGAAACCCAATATATGTATAGAACATACACTAACTTCTTGGGATTGATTGCCTTAGTAGACATACCTCTTAAAAATCACTGTCCATATAAAGAATGGCGACTGAATTTTAAAAAATGCATTAATTAATAATAGTCTAATCCATAAAAAATTAATATCTGATTCAATAATAATGATCTAAGCTGTACATACTAAAATATTCAGTAAATTTTTTCTTACGATGAACTTTTCAAGAGTTTGTATTGATTTTGACAATGCTCCAAATATTGTTACGCAATATGAAATGTTTATATTTTCTTACGGCTTAATTTAAGCATATTTCTTATCAGATATGTAAGATGAAAAAAGTTTCCATTCTAAGTTCAATAAAACAAGATTTTGGGAACAAAAAAAATGAATGCACATGTGCCTATTTTTATATTAACTTGATAAATTTTCTCAGATTAATCATTTGTCAATTAGCATGATTCAAAAAATTCTTTATTTTGTTAAGAGTTCCTTTCAACGGTATTACTATGTTTCTCATTAATTTTAAGCTCAATCAAGATGTTATGAATAGATATCTCAAGAACTATATAAGTATATCTCTCAATTCAAATATTTGCAGTCAGAAAGAAATTCAATACAATTCAGAGCTATATTCCCTATGAATTTGTTTTTTTATACATGTATCTGATATCAGCAACTCTTACACTTTACACATTAGGTCTACATAATAAATATTTTACTTTCATGATTACCTCATTAAAAATCTTTACCTAAAATAACATTACTTAATATTATATCAATCATTAATCAGTGCATCTGATGACTAGACTACTTAAAAATTCCATTGTCAAATTGCCAACTTTTGAAATGAAATTCAGTTTAGAATTTTATTTAATAGTTTTCTCCCATATGTTAATTTAATAACCTAAACACATTTAATTATAATAATTTATCATGAATTTTGATTGTAGAATTTACACGAAACTAAAAGCAATACTGTTAGATAATTGATTAAACTGATAATTTTAGAAAAATTTGTAAGTTTATGCTTTACATTGCAGGAATGAATTACTCGTATAAAAGCATTCCATAAGAACCTCAGTTATCAACTATTGCGTTATTAAACCTCAGCTGTAATACTTCAATTCTGTAATTTAAGAAGGACGATCTCGTTTATGGCTTAATAATTGATTAAATTAAGCAAAACTGAATTTAATTGAAAAATCATTAGTTTGTCAGTTTAAATTGGAGTAACTAAACAAATAATTCAACTATTTGAAATTAAAAATACTTGCATAAATTATTCACTTTGAACAGACTAAGATAATTGTCACAAATTCAAATATCAATGAAAAAGGAGATGCTATAAGTTCAGTGACTAAATATTTTATGCAATAAATAATAGATGTACTAACACGAATGTTGCACGATTCAACGAGAAATTCTGTCTCAAAAATCGTTTTTATATTATTAAATATTTATACAAACTTTTATCATATCATTTGCCCTTCTTTGTTCATGATGATTTGATGTTTTTTTCTATTTTTCCTATATACCAAGGGTTATAATTATAATGAATTTTCTTGATGTTCTACAGGAAACTTAGAAATATAATTAATTTTCTCAAGTATTTTAATGAAAATAAAGTGTACCAAAAACAGTTGTAGTCTTTTCCATAAGAATACTTCATTAATCAAATGTTTTTTGGCTGACCGAGCAGCCGTCTCCAAAATCAAAACTTATAACAATGTGAAAATAGATTTATGCAATTTTAAAATCTTATTCTCACTTAATTTTTTTGAAGCTATTCTAAATGAAATTAAACAAAATAAAAAGACAAAGAAAGCAACAAAAATAGTTTGATTAGCAGTATACAATAATATAAATTCAAAAAATTTTTAATTTAGTACACAATAATACAGAGATGTCAGGAAGCTCAATTTGATTTATTTGTTTATGGCAACACAACACGTGAGCAATCTGCTGAGATGATGCCTCCCAGGAGGTCTTTTATAAGAAATTGTCATCTATTTAGAGGGTACTAACACGAAAGAAACCCAGAAAACTCCACTCTGCCAGCCTGTTGGAGAGAGAGAAATCCACGACCAACTACTAATTTTTGGTGGTTTTATGCACTCTGCCGCCAGTGGGGCGATGTCAGTAAGCACCTATTAATTTAAAACTCTTCAAGTTGCGGACAGGCAAGCAGTGTCATTACAACCGACAAATTCATCACGAGTCTGTACCTTAACAAAAACTGGTCAGACAATTTATTTCATGAGCGAAATAAAAACTACAAAAATTCCCAAACAAGAAAACAATTTCCAAAATACTTCTGATAAAAAAAAAACATTCAAATTTTATGTAATTCAATAAGAGTTATAAGAGTTTCAATAAGTAGAAATGAAATGAGCATTAAAACAAAATTTCTTTGGTGAACTTATCACATAAGAGTTTCTCAGTGACGCATAATAGCTTCACAGATACCCAGGCAAAGGGACCGTCCATAAACGACATCCGCACCGAAAAGGAGGGAGTCGTCGAACTTCAACAGACGTCCGTTTTATTTCAATAAATTTTATACAGTTTATGCATTTTATTATTCATAAAATGATAAAGGTTTTGAGGTGGACAGAGTTTTGCCAAACATCCAAAGAGGGGAGGAGTTTAAGGAAACTTAAACTGGGACGACAAAGGAGTAAAACTTTCAAGAAAAACGCAGACATAATTTACGGACAGTCCTAAATTTGAATTACGGGGTCCCTTCGTACGGTACGTAGTCGACTGTAGACATTTTCCTCCGGAGGAACAGTTTCTCATAAAAGATGGCTTCGGAGACACCCGTCGACGAGGGTTCCGGGCAATCATCCTTAGAATAACGCACCACCAAATATCCTGCAAGCTCATAAGGCACTCCAAAGCAATTTTATGCTCCCTTACAACAATCAAAAGGAGAAGAAGAAGCAATCAAATACTAACGAACCTTAACCACAGCCAAGATCCGGCGAGCATTACCTTTAGTTAAATCGTGACGTAAGTGCACGTAGGCAAATTAACTAAAGGTAACTCCCACCGGCAACTCTCATAAAATTTACGAATTGCATTAAATATACACAAAGCCCATTCAAAATTTACACGTAAAACGCCGATAAATCGAGAAAGGATGATAAATACTGCTTAAAATACACGATAAAGGTTTAATTTTTCGAAATAAATCGGTAAAACGAACGTAACAACAGGTTACGTTAAGCCTTACCTTTTGAGTCCAGACGATGCAATTATAACTTAATTATATGAGAAATTAGGCAATTATCTTTCGGTGGGGCATATCTTGACTGTTTCGGATCTCCTTCGCGATCATTAAATTTGTTATAATCAAACGAAATAAATGATTTTAGGATTTTTTTAAGGATTCGGTAGGCGTATCCGAGACATATCGCTCGGGATAGTCTCGAGCCGGATACGGCAGATTTATTTAATTGAACTTGCGAAGAAGGAAAGAATCGATTATTTCTGATTTTTTTATTATGTTATTTTTAAAATGTTTTAAAAATATAACGTTTTTATCAGTGATTATCGTTAATTTTTAATTTATAAGAGAGATATAAATCTGGTCACGTGGTTTGCTGATTTTTTTTTGTGATTATTAACGTAAAATTTACTTTTATTTTATTTTATTTTTTTGTTGTTGTTGCAAACATTACCTAATTGTTAGAATTTTATTTTATTTTAATTTGTTTTAGTCGGGATAGAAATAATACGGCGTAAAATTGAAAATTGTTTTCGATTTAAATAATTCGGTGTTGTATTCTCGAATTGGAATGGCGGAGAATCTGTTCGTTAACTGAATATTTATTAATAAAAAATTAATGAAGAAATAGTTAGAAATAAGGTTGTCGGATAATCTACAGCTGGTCGAATGGCCGAGGAGGAACGGCCGGATTTCCGAGTGGTCAAGGTGGCAGCTACCGCTCCGGAAGACTCGGGTTCGAATCCGGACGAGTCGATAAATCCCCAGGAATTTTTACAGGGGTGGTCCGTCCGGATATGTCGGGCCCCGTCCCTTATCACCTGGCCACCCCATTGTGGGCCTGGCGGAACGTTAAAAGAGCCCTCTTCGCGCCCAAAGGGGGAAAACAGTTATAAAAAAAATGGCGGAGGCGGTTAAAAGGCATCGATTTACCGCTCTGGGCAGTCGAATCCGTGAGAAACAATCCTAACAATTTTTATAGGCGATCTATCTCGTATATGTCAGACCCCTTTATCACTTGGCAGTTTCAAAATGGGCTACAATAAATATGATATTTTTGAAACTCTTCCCCTTGTAGACGCTAAGAAGGCCTGTTTAATGAATTCTATTGTGGGTTCGGCAGACGACAATACGGTAGCCGGGCGTTGAGGGACGGGACTTGAATTATATCTAAACAGAATGAAGGGATCCTAGCTCGAATTCACACGGGTTTTTCGATCTTCGGTCTGCCCGATCGGTAAGTGGCATTTTAACCGCTCGGTATTCGGCCATCGATGGTTTTGTTTAACACGTTTCCCAAATGAAATTTCTGGTGAGAAAGATTTGCCACGATTTCAAAAATATTCAGTTTATTTTGTATTAAATTAAGCATATAAAAACTTGGAGGAAACTAACGGAATCTTAGCACGACTTTCCTGGTGACATTAAGCATCAGTGTAATAAATATTGAAGTTGCCGACTAAATAGTTATTCGGCGGGTGTGATTCATCAGATTCACGTTACAATACACGCTTTGTTTTATAATTATGTATNTTATATCTAAACAGAATGAAGGGATCCTAGCTCGAATTCACACGGGTTTTTCGATCTTCGGTCTGCCCGATCGGTAAGTGGCATTTTAACCGCTCGGTATTCGGCCATCGATGGTTTTGTTTAACACGTTTCCCAAATGAAATTTCTGGTGAGAAAGATTTGCCACGACTTCACAAATATTCAGTTGATTTTGTATTAAATTAAGCATATAAAAACTTGGAGGGAACTAACGGAATCTTAGCACGACTTTCCTGGTGACATTAAGCATCAGTTTAATAAATATTGAAGTTGCCGACTAAATAGTTATTCGGCGGGTGTGATTCATCAGATTCACGTTACAATACACGCTTTGTTTTATAATTATGTATATAGAATAATTTCTAGAAATGGCCTTTAAGTAATCATCTCTCCCGATATTACGGTATAAATATCAAGTTCTTGTTGTATTTACTTTAATTTCGTTTTATATTCTCGTGTAAGGTCTTGGTTAACGCAAAATGTCTATATTTACGCGTTTGTATTTCGTGCCGCCATCACGTCGGCACTGCCACGTGCATTTTTCGAACCCCTATCCCCACACCGGTGTGACGTGGTTTTTTAATCTTTATTATACACGCGTCAAATTCTGAAATTATAATTAAAAAAATCCAAAATTGTTTATTAAATTCCCGCTTTTTTTGGTTTAACGCGTAACAAACGAATTCAACAATTGAAGTTGTCTTTGTTGCGTAGTTTTGCTCTTGTTAATAGGAAGAGTGCGATTTGGAAAGCGATTCCAAGATGTTTTTTGACGGTAGAGAGTATCGACCCCTGCCCCATCCTCCTGGGTAAGAGACATTTCATTACTATTTATTCGGATAAGAAATTGGTTTTAGCAATTAAAGGCTTTAAAGAAAAACTTCCATCTACAATATATAATTAGGCCTAATTAGATTAAATGTGTCTTCCTGTATTGCTGTATTGCAATAGACGGCTTTATAAGGCACAGTTCGGGGCCTGGCGTTAAGAAGATAATTTAGGGCTTTTCAATTTACTGTTGTTTAAACGAGTAATCGGGCCTCTTTTATATCACGGATTAGGTCGTTAATATGACGAAATTTACTAAAATTTTAAACCCAACTTCGTTTTAAAATAATAGAAAAAGATTTATAAAAGGCCCTTTCCTTCTTTGGAATAAACTTAAAAGCACGGGGATCTAATGTAGTTTGAGAGTAGAATTAAATAGTTATTTTCTGTTTGCATATTTAGGGAGGAATTGGATGTGGATGCGCGAAGATTCGTCAGTCCACAAAATTTGGATTATGTTAAGTTTCGAGGCAGAAAGTTGAGGAAAGGCCCCTCGAAGCAGTACGAACCCTCGACCGGTGCTTTCGAAGGTTTGGACGTTTTTGAAAATAGCATCAAGCCCGCTTATAGAAAAGCTGTGATGAAGGTTCGACCAATCTGTTAGACGGCCTGCCAACGTTTTAACAGGTAAATTACACTACTGTTTGTATGTAATAAACTCGTGTATATTATATGTACGAGCTGTTTAACGGAGGGCTTATTCTGCGAAATACGAGCAATCGTCGTTTTAATTTTTCGCTAAATAGTAATAAGTTTAAGTATGTCGGATAAATACAGTCGATCCCCCTATAAGACGGTAAATACGTTCCGTTCTTTATGAATCAATTTTGTAGGAATCACAGCCAATCATAGCCCGACACGTGTGAAGTTTACGGACTACGGCTGTTTGAGGTTTTCTTTCATAAAATTAATCGATTCTACACTAATCCGACTCAACATTTCCAAAATACGTATATTTTATTTGGAAATAATCCGTATAAACTACGCTATGAACAAAAAATTGTAGGATTACTTACCGACATCGCCGTTGCTCAAGCTTGTTTTCGTCGCGGAACAGCTCAGCAAACCGCGGCTGCGATTTTTGATGTTATTTTTCTGCGAAAACTTCGTTGAACTTTGGAGACATCATTAATATAAATAATTTTAATCGCCGTTGAATAAGAAATGTTTCTTTCACAAGAAATGTATAAAATTACAGTGCTATATTAGACTTACGGTATTTAATTTACATACTGTATAGACTAAACTCTCCGTAGGGTAGCGCTAGACAGCGGAAAGTATATATATGGACGTGTGTGTCCCTATATTTCACTTTTCCGCAAAAACTACACATCGCACATGAATGCTGTTTGTATATGGTAGTAGCCCCAAGTCTCCATTCGTGCATAGGGGTGGTTGCGTCTCGATAGCTATAAGGGTGCGGGAGATATGGGCTTGAAAGTGGTTGAAAGTGGCTTTCTATTTCGAATGTTTTGTTCGAATTAAATTCGAACATAAAATTCGAATATTGGTTCGATTATAGAACGATTGTAAACGTTCCAGAAACGTTGAAAATAGTTCGTTTGACTAAACGTAAAAATTCTCTAATTAGTCTGGAAACGGGGGACCTAA
>NW_019385897.1:62535-112153 GCF_000671375.1 Centruroides sculpturatus | reverse complement strand
AAAAACATTAATTGATTGCTCCTGGAAGTCGGCTTCTTATAAAAACACAGCTTCCTTATCATGAAATGTCACGGCACGCTACAGGGGTACATACCAAATAACTTTTGCTTTGTAAAATGATGGATAATGTCAAACAGACTGTCACTGTGCTGTTTCGAAGATGATATTTTTTTATGATAAGCAGAGAAGTTAACCAATGCTGAAACACACCGATGATACCGTTGACAAATGTATATAAGGGTCAAGGAAGGGTCGTGCAGTCAAATCAGTCTTCGGGAACCATGGTTGTTGTGCATAAAATTTTGGTTTAAGTAGTGCGTCTAGCTTTGGTTTGTTGTGTATCTGTTTAAGGGCCGACCAGTGGCCTAGCGGTCTTCGTATCCTGAACACTGGGAGTTCGGCGCGGTTCGCACCTCGCTCGGACGGGCTGGCCACGTGGAGTTTTCCGGGTTTTCTCCACGTCCCTAACGCCTGAATAGGGGCCAGTTTCCCTTAAAAGACCTCCCGGAAGGCACCCTCCCGGGCAGATCACCGAAGTGTTGATCTGCCATAATCAATCAAACAGCATCTACAGTAGAGCATCGATTATCCGACCCCCGATTAATCGTCGCATCGGTTAACCGACTCGGCAAATCGATCGTTTTGAATAAAATTTAAAATATTTAGAAAAAAATCATTGCTCCCGTCTTTCTGATGACTATAGGTATATTTCCGACTGAGACGTCACACTTGTTTGCATCTTCGCAGCATCTTAGTTTCTTTTCTCTACCGTGCAGACAGTTAAGCGAAGTGTTGAAATTAAAAAATCGCCAAATATTTTCAGATGGTTGGCAATAATTTTGTGAAATATATTTTTCCACCTATAAAAGTGACAACGAATAAACAAATAAATAATTAATTAATCAAATAACTGATTAATATTTGTAATTGTTATCAAAATTGTAATTTGCTATGTGTTCGAATTATGTAAAAAAAGTGATTTTCTGTTACGTCCACGGTAGCATTTTTTTTTTTGTTTGGTGTTATTTTTTTGAGGGGCGCAGTTGTTGAAGATTGCCAACGAACTAAAGTAGACCAGCCGCCAGTAGCAACTGAAACGCAGCAAAACCAGAAATACAAGGTCTGTTCAAAAAGTATCGGACCTTTGGTCGGTAAAAATAAATTTATTGACTTTGAGGTACAAAACCCTAATTCCCTTCAAAGTAGTCTCCTTGGTAATGTATATACTTCTCCCAGCGTTCCTGCCATTGCTGGAAACACTGCTGGAACGCATCTTTTGGAATGGCCATCAACCGGTCCGTCGGATTTTGCACGATGTCGTCTCTCGACTAAATTCGGGTTCCTTTTAGCAGCATTTTCAGCTTGGGAAATAGCCAAAGGTCACACGGAGCCATGTGGAGAGAGTACGGAGTTTGACGAACCACAGGAGTGTAATGTTTGGAGACGAAAGCCCGAATCAGATGCGCAGAATGGGCGGATGCGTTATCACGATGGAGCTGCCAAGTTTTGATCGACAACAGATCCGGTCGTTTGCGTCGCACAGCATCGGAAAGACGACGAAGGACCTCCTGGTAGTACTCCTTTGCGATGGCTTGGCCTTGTGGTGCGTACTCACGACACACCACCCCACGAGAGTCGAAAAAACTGTCAACATGACCTTTGATATTGCTTGCCGCGATTTTTTTTGGCCTCGAGGATCGTCCCCGAAAGCCTGCTGAATCTTGGGTATCGCCAAGGTTTTGGGCAAAATTTGATGTAATATCGCTGCTCACGTTGTTCAGTCATTTTCCAGCTTAGTGGAATCCGACGAGAGCGCACTACATGACCTCACTCATAGGCCGATTGCCAACGACTGACACTTCCTGCAGGCGGGAAAAAATTCAGGGCTGTGCATGACTGTCCTCTCTACAACTCCACTGAAAGAGGCCTGTCGCGCATTGGTTTACGCGGAAAAAAAAGGTCCGATACTTTTTGAACAGACCTTGTATTCAAACAGCAATGGCGTGCGGTCATTGGAAGCGGCGGATGCGCCGCTTCCCTTGTTTTTTCTAAAAAATAAATACATATTGATTTTAATTATACGAAAATAATCGCGCAATATTTTATTATAACCGCATTACGTATCTTATTACAAATTTCTATACTACACGCGAAAAAAAAGATAAGATCGCTATTGTATATTCGAATATTAGTGGCAGAGTGGAGTCTCCGGAATTGTCTTTTTACTGGAATTTTAATTTTCTCCAATTGTGTCTATTGTGACGTCCTCTAAATTCAACGAAAGTTCATTGAACGTGAAAAACACGAAAAGACGAAGTTTTGATACACAAAAACAGAAGTCTTCGTAAAATTCTTTGCGACGAACGAAAGTTTAAAGATAAAAATTGCGTTAAAAGAAACACTTTACGAAACCGTAAATGGAATTATTAATAGGAAATTAGAAATTTGAATAAATGTTAAGTGAATTCACGCAAGAAGACATTCTCTACAATGCTTTGGTTTTGGTTCGGTTCTATAATTTGTAAATTTTCGTACGAAAATAGTTTGGTGAATGATATACCTTGTAAATGTAATTATAAAGAATTGTCTCTAATAAAGTCTTTGGTTTGATTTGGCATCAAATTATTTTCATGTCACATAAAATTATTACCTTTTAAATTGTTCCGAACTGTTTTCAACCGGTTTTTACGGTAATAAATCAAGATATAACTCTTCGAATTAACCATCGATTTTTACGTCACGCTGTAGGAGAAACCCCTGAATTGCTGGCACTACATCTGCTAATGTGTGCATATCGTCCACTTTTACATTCGAATCAATGGAAACGTTGTGCTTTGTTCGGTGCCGCCGTTAGAACCGGGCAACGGAGCCCGTGCCTAAAGGTGACCCGGTACCCACCAGTGGCCAAGCGGTCTTCGTTCCCTGACACTGGGAGTTCGGTCATGTTTTCGCGCCTCGCTTGGACAAGCTGGCCACGTTTGAGTTTTCTCCACGTCTGTAACGCCTAAATAGGGGCCAGTTTCCCTTAAGAAAACCTCCCGAAGGCATCCCTCCTAGGCAGATCGTCCAAGTGTTGCGTTGCCATAATTAAACAAACAAACACAAAGATAGCCCGCCCTCAGGAGTTTAGTTTTTGATTTTTTAAGCTTTTTGCGCTCCCAGGAAATGCATTAAACCACAGTAACTTCCCTGTATCACGTTTAAGCATTTATAGCGCAGAAAACGGTAAAAAAAATTCTTCTTGTATTTAGATGGAGAAAACGAGAACGTTTATTTGATTAGGAAGGAACGGATACGCGTACAAATAATAACACAGTTCCATACGAACTATTGTTTTTAGCACTAATATGTCCAAGAATAATCTATACTTTTTGAAGAGCAAAGTGCCATTTTTGGTTGCCTTCAAAACTAATGATGTAACGAATATTCGGTTACTATTCGGCCTATTTTTCGCTATTTGGCCGAATACCGAATACCTAAAAACAGGAGTAAGAAATAACAAAAACACAGTAAATTAATAATTTTGGTATTTAGATTTAATGTTATCGGGTTAGTGTTATTTGTTCACATTTATTTATAACTTATAACATGCACAAAATAAAAAAGAACATAATATTAGTCACTTGTATTCATAATTTATAATTACAAAGATCAGCACACGTACACACCTATTCGTTCGAGAATCGTCGCACATCCGTGGGTCTGACCCTGCCTATTCTTCTTTTTAAGCGCTCGTCTTTGCTCTTCCCTTTCTCTTTCCTCTATCGCTCTAATCCATGTATGCCTGTGCATACATCATAATACGCGCTCACGATACTTTTGATTCGTCACTTTTCCCTCGTAGATTTCCCATTTTACAATTGCATGACCCATAGCCTGGTGATAACGGAGAAAAGAGACAGATAGGACGTTGGTCTAAGTCACAGTTATGATTTCACAGATTCGAAACAGCTCGGTAGCCCGAACGAATCCAGGCTTTCGCTCGTGCACGCTAAGTGACTTTCATTACAAGCATTTAGCTTTTCGAAGTCTATGACAACAATTATTTGGCATTCACGGCCACGAATTTCGCGCTAATAAGCTGCCTCGACTTGTTCCATTATGTTATCAAAACAATTTCATATTTATTTTCACATTTTCACTTCGCGGTCCTTCTCTGTTCTTCTTCCGTTATTTGCACGTGTAGGTCATTCCATTGTTATCCAGATTTGATATCATCACTTATCACACTGCCATGACGCTCTTGTCTGAACTGTCAAGAATTAACGCGATTGGCGAAGCGTAGTGACAGTGGGCCAATAGAGAGCGGGGTCCTTGCCATAATGCGGTTTGCGCGCCAATTTTCGTACGTGCGTTAATCGAGCCGAATAGTTTGGCCGAATATTCGGCTATTCGGCCACGTTCCTGGCCGAATACCGAATATTCGGCCAGAGGCCGAATATACTATTCGTTGCAACACTATTCAAAACATTTCTATATTAAAGACAAGGACGACCTTATGAATCATTTATGCATTTAGATTTAGCTGTGATCAATGAATATAATCGGGATATAAAGGTGACGATTTATACAAAATTCAAATATTTCGTGTCTATGCTGCATTCATATAACTCATGAGACTCTACTACAATGTTCGAATACGCTGTGCGAACTGCAGGTTCCTTTCTGAATCTATTGTCCATACAACACAAATATGAGAAAAATTAGATTTCTACAACGTAGTTAAGGGTTTGGCACTGGCTCCGTTAAGGGGTCAGCCTACCTCTCTGGAAGTCCTGGGTTCGAATTCGGGAAGGTTGAAAAATCCCAGAAGTTTTTCGGGGTGTTCAATCGGATATGTCAATGCTCGCCCCTCACGCATACAGTATTATATTTTTGATCGAACTCACAATGTGTGTGATTTAGAAAACCCTCTTAATGCCCACAGAGCTGAAAGAGTCATAAATGAAAAAGACAAAAAGAGAGAGAGATGCAGTATATACATTAGAGTCCAGATTCGATTTCCATTCGGTATGAATGTTTTCCTTTATTTTTCTAGATATTACGAGTTTTTGTGGAAATTAAAATATTATTTATGCATCTGAAAAGAGTTTTATTTTTTAAAAATAAGAAGGAGACTTTCTTATGTCATATTTTCGTGTTATTTCTAGGAAGATTAAAAATACGTTCTAAATCATTATATCAGTAAATAATTATTTCTTGTAATATCATATTTTGAATTTAAATGCTGAAAATATGCAAAGTATTTTAAAATAATATACAATATAATTATATTTTAACATAAATCATACTCTCGCTTCTTTCATAATACATACTCTCGCTTCTTTCATTGCCACGCGATTTAGTACTCCTAGCTGGCAACACTGTCAGATTGGACCAATTGCTGTCTAGTTTTATTATTCTCTAAATCGGCCATTTTCCCGTGTAGTTGCCAGTGAGGTGTTAATTATCGAAAATGGTTGTTGTAAGTATTATTATTTTTGTAAATTTTTCTTTTTATAAAGTGACCAAATGCTATTTCTAACGTATATATTATAAATGAGTTCTTGAAGTAAGCGATTAATGATATTTTCTAACACCGCATTGGAATGTTACCACGTGGATAGGGTTAGCGGAGTGAGGAAAGTTTTCGAATAAAATAAGAAAAATCCCGTTATGTAAATTTGTGAATAAACGTAATTTTTTGGATGATTTTAATGGAAGAAATTAATAAATAACAATTATAAATTCCTTTCAGGTGATTTATATATGTACACATGGAACTATGAAGGACCTAAATGTACAAAAGCAGCTCTGAATGTGGCGGAGGGGGTAAGATGTGAACTCTGAATGAGGCTGAGGGGGTAAGATGTGAACTCTGAATGAGGGGTTCCCACCTCCTGTACAAGCAAAACAAAACCATAACTGTATATGAGACCCTTTAAGGTCCCAACGGTGTCATTCACATATGCAATTGTACCCTTATTCGAGCTGTATACCGTGGATTGTTTTACTTTTATTGACTTGGTCTACGGCATTGATAAGGGTTCGACTGTCTTCGTTCGGAGCTGCGTTTATACAAAATTATGCCGATGTTTAGGTTCTGTTTCTTTTTTATTCGTAATTAATTTTCACTCGTTCTGTATATTTTACTTTCACGAGAATCGAACCGTGCACATTAGTCATTATCTTGATATTAATGAAATGATTGCATTTGAATTGGTATTGTGTTTATTTATTTATTGATTATTTTTGTTTTAATGTGTAGGCTGATTAAGTTGCATTATTTATATCTTGATCAGTTGATATAAAGGAACGGAGCTTTGTACGATGTGCAGATTTTGTAAATCTTGTTTTCTATCTCAACGCACTTGCACGGAAAATGTGTCGTCGTCGTCCTTTCCGAATACTTGGGCCAAATGGCTTGTTGAATTTTACAAATGCTGCTTTCAGATACTCTGGAAATATTAAAATATATTTTCAAAAATATTTCGAATTGTTTTAAGATATATCAGGCACAAATTATAAATATTAGAATAAATAAAACTTTAAATAGCGTGAAATTCTCTTTCTGTCCATTCTTTTATCATAGTCGTCACCTTTTTCTGTATGTTGCAATTGTATGATTGAAAAAATTTTAAGGTTCTGTCTTATTTTGCTGTTTGGTATCTTATATTTGAGTTTATTGCTAGCTATTTAATGGAAGAATCTCATTTTTGCATGCTTCATTTTGCACGGTATCTGCTTTTGTAAAGTGGATAGTTTCAAGATTCTGAAATTTAAAAATTTGTAATAAGCTTTACATCAATAACAGTTAATGATGATGGAATAGTTGTTTTCTTGAAAGTACAGTGAAATCCCAATTTAATGGACAAAATTTCTGGTCTCTATGTCATGTGTGAAAATATAGACTTCATGAAGATTTTACTTGTTTTAAATTAATTACTTTCATTTTTATTTTGTTCTAATGTTTTTCCCCCATCTTATCTTTTTAGCTCATGTTTTTTTATTATTATTCTTGGGGATGGAAATCTTTAGTCTCAATCAGACTTTTCCTAATGTAACTAAAGTAAATTAATTAACACCCTGTTAATTTTAAAATGCTTTTTGTGTGCAATTAAATTTACAGGATTTTTTTTTCAAATTCAAGAATTGCTGCTCATAAAATGTATTCAGTGAGCACATAAGCAAGAATACGTGTGGAAAACTTTTTGTTGAAATTAAACTTCTCGTACCTACTTAATTTTGATTATACGAATTTTAAAGCATATCCAGAAAACTTGTTTTATTACGTAACGAACTTTCAGCTTTAGTTGACACCCTCGCCCAAATTAGTCCTCAGTTTTACCATAAAGTAAATTTGCATATTTTACAACGTGGAAGGTTTACAAGAAATGTAAATGTTTTGCTGCCTACTCTAAATTTTTCTTTGAGATAATTCAATATTTGTTGTTCAAATTAGAGATGACGGATGTTGAATGTTGTCTGTAATAAATATCTAATGATTGATATGTATCATTATTCTATGTAATAAATTCTGAATTGTCATTTTCTAGTATGCTTGTACATCATTCAAACATGAATATTACGGTTAACAAAAGACTGAAACACTGTCACTTGTATGTCGATTGATTGCAGGAGACATGTCACTGTTTTATTATCATCAGTATACAGAAAACTTCCATTTACTAACACTCTGATTTTAATGCCATTGTGGTTAATATATATTTAATCTTAAAACAGTTTATCATATGATAAATTAATAATAATGGCACACACAACCTACCCAATACATGTTAATAAATGAATGATAAAGCCAGTTTCTCAAAATTAATTAGCTGTATTGTAGCCTGATGAATCTGGTTCTGGTGTTTGTTTGTTAACAATAATTAATTAATTCCATTTGCATGGATAAGTGAGGATTACTTTGATCATAGAAAATAAATGAATAAGTAATTGTGGTGTTAAATCTGACATCAGCCGGTGAAATTTTCTCCCATTTGCATCACAAGTGCACATGCATTTGAACTGCCTTGTACACCATAAAAAAGTTTGGTTCCTCATAAATATGGCCTTCTGGTGTTTTATAACTACTGCCGTGGGCATTGCAAATATCCATGGATATGGTTACAGTACAAATTTATTACCTGGACCTAAGAAAGCCTTTTTTTTTTCAAGCCCATTGTAGGTTTGACCAGCTGGCGAGGGATGGAGCCCAACTAATAAGGGACAGACCATCCAAAAAATTCCTGGGGTTTCTTAACCTTCCAGATTCACTCCCGAGTGCCCCAGAGTGGTAGGTCTTAACTGCCTCTGACATTTGGATGGCAATATTGTTCTTGTAAAAATTGTAAATGTATATCATTTCTAGATAACAAAGATTAAAAATCTGTGATCTTTCAAACAAATAATTATACAGTTTGATAAACCTTTATCTTTTACAATTAATAAGACTGTTAATTAATTGCAGGATTGTTTATTAAAAATAAGTCAACAGGCTATTCATTACTGTAACTGTACTTTTAGGAACATCTTACCAAAAGGAAAGCCGTAAAACCCGGCCAGAAAGGCAAGGGTAAAAAGAAGAAAACCCAATTGAAATTCACCATAGATTGCAGTCATCCTGTCGAAGATGGTATTATGAATGCGGGTGACTTCGTAAGTTTTACGATTTCCTCTGTTGTAGTTTAGAAAGATTGTGTGCAATAGGTTAAGTACAGATCCGTTACTGTTTTTCTGGCATCCTCGGTTCCATAGTGTTGCCAACAGAAGTCACATAATAATAATGCAACAGCACATCCCAGACTTCTAATTATATGCTTTTGTGTTATAAACTTAAATTAAGTGTGTTAAATGTAAACTGTTATTTACACTCATACTACCGAAGTTCGTATTTTTTTTAGCATTCTTATAGTCTGGGGCTTCTAAAAGATTTTATTAAGATGAACTAAAAATCACACAGAATACAGGGATCACCGATAACTGCAATACAGACGATTTAAGTGAATTCGTGCTACATACATTACCACCAGTATCCACTCACTGTACAGATCTTGTGGGAATTTGATTTGTCTTGTAATTCTGCCTAGATTAAGAGGTGCTAGAAAAATGGTAGTAAACTTGTATTGAAATAGTTTTTAAAAATTAACGATAGTTTATTAATTTTTTTAAAATATGCATCTTCCACTTAATGTCGGTAATCAGATTTTGAAAATGAGAGGTTTGGTAGGAAAATGTTTATTGGGAGTTTATTTTATATGGAAAAAATATGATGCATTACAATATCATCCAAAACTTTCAAGTGATTTCCAAAAAAACAATTAAAATAAAGTAAATATACTATATACTATATATATGCAAAAACTATAGAGTTTGTGCACGAATCAACCTAAGAGTTGTCTCTTAGGTTGATTCGTGTTTGCATCTTTAAGGTTTGATAGAATTGTTTATAAATGTGCACACACACAGTTTCTTGGGCTCGACTTTGTCTTGGAAAGGTGTTGTGTGCATGTTGTTAAATATAACAGTATTATTTTCTTCTGTTAAATATTAAGTTCTTAATTACAAATTAACAAAAAAAGAGACATGTTGTCCTATCAGTCTCCCCTACATCACACTAAAATGAATCAACCTAACGGATAACTCTAGTTGCACTGATTGTACATACATGTAACAAACTATCATCTTGGGAAGTAAAATACTTGAAAGATTGCTTTCTGATCATGAAAAAATATGATGGTTAATAGTTTTGTATATAGTGACACAAACCATCTGCATGTTGTGTATGTTTACAACATGACAAATAACACAAAGCAATAGAGAAATTTATTGGGGTGAAAACAAAGAAAAATTTATAATAAAAAACAGGAAGTAAATTGAAATACATTGTTAAAAATATCTCTGACACTTGTATAAATTGTAGAATTGATTGTTTACTTTTACTGGTGTCAAGAAAGCGTGTTTGAGATTTCTTCTATAGTAGGTGTTGGTATGGTATGTGATGATGTCTCTTCAAGCTTGAGCGATATCAAAGCTGTACATTTCCTTTGCTGACACGCAGTCATTTACGCAAATATAAATTTTTACTCTTTAAATGCTGTTAGGTGTTTTCAAACTTAAATACTATATTATTTTACTGGGATTTGGAGTATAAGCAATTCTCTTACTACTGTCTTAATTCATAAACCAAAAATTTTGGTATAATATTCTGTTCCAAATTTCAATTGTCTGGACTCAGTAACTGAATTAACTATGCAAATATTTTTAACATTATTTATTCACACTATAGTATATATTCATTTCAAATCACTATATTTTAGTGATTCCTCTTCAGTATAACATTGTAAAAATTGATACAATACTTTTTTAGAAAATCTAGCAATGAGTTGCATAACTTTCCCAGCCATGAGATTTTATTTTATATGTTTAATGTTATATAAACATTTTAAACAATGCCTCATGGAACAGTACTTCAGGAGCAAGAAATATGTAAAATTTATTATTTGAGTGATTCAGGCAAGTCTCTGAGGTAAATCGCTGCAGCTGTAAATAGATCTATGAATGCTATTAGAAATGTTTTGAAAGGTAAAAATTATGGGCAAGAAAGGAAGTCAGGATGGCCTAAATGTTTAACGTTCAGGAATGAGAGATGAGTTTTGAAGCTTATAACTAATAAAAACATGTCAACAAGGCAAGCTGCTGCTGAATTACCAGTAGATGTATCTCATGTGATTGTTTGGAGAACTTTAAAAAACAGTGACAACGTAAAATATTTTAAAATGTAGTTGAAACCACCTTTAACTGCCAAAAATAAATCAATGTGTTTAAATTGGGCTAAAGACAAGATGGGATGAACTGAAAAATGGCAAGAAATAATGTTTAGTGATGAGAAGAAGTTTAATTTAGATGGCCCTGATAGGCTTTCATATTATTGGCATGATATAAAAAGAGAAAGCAGAGTTAAAATAAGCCAGCAACGAGGTGGTGAGTTTGTAATGATTTGCTGTGGTTTTGGATGGGGGAGTTAAAACTGATTTAGTATTTGTTGACAAAAATATGAACTCGGAAAAGTACCAAGAATTATTGTATAATAATATGATTACATTTGGTGCATTAATTGGAGGTCATAAATGGAAGTTTCAACAAGATAATGCTTTCATTCATGCCTCAATGTCAACAAAAATTGGTTTAAAAAAGAAAATATTGATGTAATCGACTGGCCTTCAAGTAGTCCAGATTTAAATCCCATTGAAAATTTATGGGGGATTTTACAGTCATTGTTTATACAAAAAGGGAAACAATATGAATCTGTAAATCAATTAAAAATTGCAATAATGGATGCGTGGGATGAAATTAAGGATGAACAATTAAAAAAATTAATAAACTCCATGCCTAACAGAATTTTTCAAGTAATTGTAGCCAAAGGGGGGTGAAACCACACACTAAAAGTGTTTAAAATATATTTAAAAATTAAGTGTACCTATACTTTTGTAACGCATCAAAAAATGAATATTTGTGAAAAATAAATTTATGATGCTTTACTAAATGTAAAAAAACCTGATAAAATAGTTAAAATAACAATAAAAAATAATTAGTAATATTTCCAGTAATAATTTCAAAATAAATTTAAAAAAAAAAACAAAATTTGTGGTGTTCCTATACTTTTGTAATATATATTAAATTAAAAATATGATTGAAAATTGCAGCCTAGCATTGCAATGATGTCACAATAAATAATTGCTCATTTGGATTCGGGAGGTCTCAAAACATGGAGATTTGCAAAAACAACTCGGAGGGTCAAACTTGATACGATTCCAATACTTTCCCTTGTTATGTATCATAACAGCTGGAAAAGTAAAACAGATACAAATACAATTAGGGTTACTACATGGTAGAACATGACGCTTACTAATATTTATGTAGCAGACATAGCTATCCAGTATTATCTGAATGTCTTGACAATTAAACACTGGTAAAAAACTTGGGTTAATTGTCAAGGCATTCGGATACTATTGGATAGCTATGTCCGCTACATAAATACTTGTAAGCATCGTGTTTTACTATGTAATAACTTGAATTGTACTTGTATCTGTTTGTTTTTTAAAAAGTATTGTATCAATTTTTTAGATGTTGTACTGAAGAGGAATCACTAAAATATGGTGATTTGAAATACATATATACTACAATGTGAATAAATAATGCTACAAATACTTGCATAGTTAATTTAGTTACTGTAAATCCTGACAGTTGAAATTTGGAACAGAATATTTATCAACATTTTTGGCTTACGAATGAAGAAAGAAGTAAAAGAATTAAATACTATAGGAGTCCTTCTGGATTTAACACAGTAAATTTACACCCCTTACTATTTGAATGTCTGGAAAGAATGTTGATTACTGTATTGTAGTGGGTGGAATTTTTATACAATTTATCCTTTGAGAAAGAAAAATTATGCATTTTTATCTTCCAAATATCATTGAATGGTCTTTGGAAGCTATTAGAAGATTGGATAGCTTACAGATATGTATCTGTAAGCTGTGTAATGCTCTTGTTGACTATCACTTTTAAACACAAAGTTTATTTGCTGTTCGATTTATTAATTTATAATTATTTTTGTTTAGGAAAAGTTTTTACAAGAAAGAATAAAAGTGAATGGCAAGACAAACAATTTAGGAAACGCCGTATCGATTGAAAGGAACAAATCTAAGGTTATAGTCACGGCTGATATTCCAGTCTCTAAAAGGTTTTTATCGTATAATAATAATAATAATACAATTTTAAATTCATTTTAAAATTATTACTAAGATTTTTCCTCTTCCTGTTTTTATTTAGATATTTGAAATATTTGACTAAAAAATATTTGAAGAAAAACAATTTGAGAGATTGGCTACGTGTGGTCGCAAGCACAAAAGATACTTACGAATTACGATACTTCCAGATCAATAACGAAGATGAAGAAGAGGAGGAAGATAATGACTAATTCGTATACAATGTATATATATTGCATTGTTGATAAAATAAAATTAAAATAATTGACATCTTGGTTTTTCTCCTGTTTCATTGGTCAGAATGGATTTTAAATACAGTGAAAACTGCTTAGGTGACCACCTGCATTCGACGGGAACCTGTCAAAACGGGCAAAAGTTTCTGGCACGGAATAGTTTACCCATAGAGTCCTTTGTATAAGTTATCTGTATTAAACGATCACCTGTGTAACGTGACCGCGGGCATCGATTTTTGGTCCGAAACAACATATAACACCCGTAATAAGCGACCACTGTCGCGAATGTATCTGGTCTAAACCAGTGTTTTTCAACCTGTGGGTCGCGACCCCCAGGGGGTCGCAGGCAAAAGAAAAAGATAAGTGTTTGTAGGTCCTACACTACAATAAAAACTAGAATTTCAGTGAGAAGGCTGTGCCTGTTTATTTTACAGTACAATTGGTTTTTTGATCGATATTTAAGGAAAGAAAATTACTGATATAGTTTTAATATGGCCCTGGGGGGTCGCCAGAATTTTTTAACTTGTAAAGGGGTCGCGTATTCAAGAAGGTTGAAGAACACTGGTCTAAACTATTGTAAGAAGCCATCTCAACAACGTTTCCCCCTCCTAATATAATAAATTAGTCTAAACTCTTGTTCGAACCCATCCCGGGCACTTCTCCCACCCTTAAAATTAGGTGCAGGTGTTAATAAATTAATCTAGCAACAAAAGAAATGTGCTCTCATTTGTATTAAAGTTATCACAAACAGCAATTAGCAGCGAAGTTTAACCATGGGAAAATGAAATTTATTTTACCCTAGACCCTACAGTATTTTCCTTGGGGGTGTAAAATATTGTACACGATACAATTAATCTGCTGATTTCATCATTTGATAAAATCCATTTTTATTTATTTTGAAGCTCATATACAGTACACGTGCGATAAATAGTTTCTGTATCAACTTACCTTATTTACCTTTAAAATAAAATACAATACCAATATAGCCCTATCGTTGAAAACATTCGCTTATTTTTGTTCACCTCCAGTTTTGCTTAGTAGAAATGGCTAAAAAGTGTGCAAAATACGTACAGAAATACACACGTTATTACAGGACCACCTGTCTAAAAGACCACTTTTTGAAGGAACCGTGGGTGGTCGACATAGACAGGTTTTACTGTACTTTAATTTCATGTTTTATGATTTTAATGCATTTATAGTGTGTGAAAGCAATCCATTACTTTATAATCAAAATCTGAATTGTTATATGAGTATACCTTACATAATTACTTTACTTTTGAACACCTTCAATTATATGAGGCATAATCAACTGAAGCCTGTCTGGGCCCAATTATTAATTAATAATATTACCAATACAATGAAATTACAAAGTAAATAGTAACAGCAGTGTTTAACCAACTTGGTTCTTTGGCCATCATTAACATTTTTAAAAGAGTATGATGTACTTTATGTAGTAAAGGACCTTAAATCTGGAACTGTTTGGAAAATTTATCAGAAATAATCAAAGTGCTGCTTAAATTCTAGACATTAATGTAATTGTATTACTTTATATCAAGATTTTGCACTGTTAGCAGTGAATTCTCTGCTAATGGTGCAAAATGTTGCTAATCAGTTGTACACCATTCCGCTCATCAAACAGCCTATGTATTATCTTATTTTTATGAAGAAATAGAAATATTGAACAGAGAAATATCTTCTTAGGTGGATAAACATCATGTGTTTAACTACCAAATAAATGTTAGTACTAAGTATTACATGCCCACCAGTGGTAGTGAATAAAAGCAGAACAGTGGTGGTTGTGGATTCACATCTAGCCAACAGGCTGGCCATGTGGAGTTTTCTTTGCATTGGTAACTCTTAAATATGGGCTAGTTTCCCATAAAAGACCTACCAAGAGGCATTTCCCCCTTGGCAGACTGCCCATGTGTCGTGTTGCTGTAATTGAATAAAGTATTACGCGATTTGCATGTAGTGACATTCTCCTTGTCAGTTCAGGATATCGTGAAAAACAAATTATATTTAAAAGCCTGTTTGCAATTGGTTCTGCAGATGCTGACTACAAATCATAAGGGAGAGTATGAATTTGCATCTGCAACATGTATGCCCCCTTTGCCAATACAAGGAATATGGTGATGACTTCCTACTCTGCAGTGACTGGTGACAATGTGCAATGACAAATTTTAAACCATTGACAAAGTTGCTAGTATACAATGGAAGCATTCCAACTCACTAATATGATAAATGTTTTTGGAGTGATTATCTTGTTACCGAATTGGTTTTGTAGAAGGAACATATTAGTTTAGCAAACACTTAGGCTGGAGTCACACAAAAAGAAAAAAGCTCAAGTAACCATAATGGCAATTTTCCGTTCAGTGTGAATTCCATCTTTCAGACGTAAAATTGTGAAAGGAAAAAAAAAATTTTTTTTTCAGTTTATTATTATTGGTATAGACTATTTCTAAAGTAATTAAACTAAGCAAATTCTACTGTAGTTTCTTTTATTCCATACAACATTTAAAAAAATACTTTTTATAAAATAGTGGACAATAAATTAGTTCACATTACTAGTACCACTATACAGTGGAACCTTGGTATACGACCTTAATCCGTTCCCGATGTTTGGACTTATACCAAACCAACCTTTCCCATAAGAAGTAATGTAAAAATGATTAATCTGTTCTCGTGTAAAAAAAATGGCTGGCTTTAAACACCTCGCTTTCCTGGCTAGTTCCTGCTTGATTTTTCGTGAGATCAGCGTGTATCTTTTTAGCTTTCTCGCAAATAATTGCTTCCGATACGCGGTTTCCAGCACTGTTTTTCAGTTATCCGAAGCAAAAGTGATTTCTCGACATGATCTAATGTCTTCGACCTCTGTTTAGAAATTGATTTAACCCCTTTCGCAACGTTAGCAGATTTAATAATGTCTTTATTTCTCGTGATTGTCCATATCGTCATTCTCGGAATACGGTAGGCAACAGTTAAAATCTCGAACACGCATGCCACCTTCGTATTTCTCAACAATCTTTTTTATCAGTTCCATTGTAATTCTAGTAATTTTTTTAGTTTTCTGTCAGTTTTCATTTGCCTTTTTGCAATTCGTAATTAATAAAAATAATAAAATTTTACTTACGAATTAAAATCAGAAAAAATTTAACCAAGTTATAAACCGTTGCACCGCGAACGCCTAGTCTGGTCTAGTGTACCGATAGTGCTACTTGTTCATTGATGGCGCGTATAATTGAATTATGTCGTATACCGAGCAAAATTTGTTTCGTCCAAACAGGACGTATTCTAAAGCAGATGTATACCGAGGTACCACTGTATCTACATTCATTCTGGCTCCTGCCAATTCAAGCTAAACATGGTTCTTGGTTGCCTTTAACTGTTTTTCTTTCTGAGCTTCCATGATTTTGAGGCAGCAACGCAACTATCAACATGTGTCAAAATGGCCATTTGGCAGTTCACGTGGTTTATTGTTTTCAGCACAGCAGCAACGTTGTAAACATGTCATCAATTCCAGGATCTGATCGGTCAACATCTACATCTTATGGCCGGAAGAAATTTTCCATGGAGCACATCTCAAATTGATTTTCCAGAAATTTTATGCGTGAGGGACGTAAAATTTTTCTGGATTTGGTTTTCAGTTTACATTTTCAGTGGTATTTTTCTTTAAGTCTGACTCCAGCCTTACACCTCTTTATTGACTTAGGATATTTATGTTTTTATATGTTGGAGTTATATAGACACTGTGTGATACCTTTGTGTGTTACATTATACAAATTTAGTAAACAAATTACTTGTTTGAATGAAACTAGAAGGTATTAATTACTTGTATGGCTGATTAGTTTCTTATTATTGTATGATCTTTCACTCAATGAATGGATTCACATATTATCAAGCATTGTCAGACACATATAACTCAAAAATATATTACTGTTGAATTAAAGTAGATGCTTTAATTCCATAGAACTTGACTAAGATACCAAGTTGTTGCCTCTCTCAAAAATAAAGACAAGTAGCCAGTGCAATAAATAATTGTTTGTGGTAATCAATAAAATCATTGTGTGGTGAAAATAAATTTTTTTCTCTAGGAATTGTTTCAGTAGAGTAAACAAGAACATATTAGAATTTTGGAATTGATTTGAAATTTTAACAAATAAGTTTTATTCATGTAAACACACTCAAAGCTGATTGCAAGCAAGAAGTGCCTAAGTATAGACAACTCTACATACTAAACAAGGTGAATTCAAATATGCAAAGTGTAAAAATTTTTTACATGTATAGAGGTGGATTTAACATTTTGCTCTCCCTAGAGTACAATTTTCTTGCTACCATTTTTGGTAAAAAATATGTGGTCCATTAATTACACACAGTTTTCAAGCCACTTTTGACCCCCTCCTTCCATCATACGCAATGACATACTTCTGACAAACCCCTTCCCTTAACATGTACATTAGTTCATGAACCTTGATATTGAAGAAATGATTTAAAACAGTTTATTCACATGACTAGTAAACAAGCTTAAAAGAACAAACTCTTTACCCCCTCCATGTAAACTGAATATATAATTAATGGGTAGCCCAAACCAACATTCTAAAATACAAAAAACAAATTTTAATTTGAAAAATTATAATGCATTTTGATACTTTTTATTTACAGTTATAATACATTTTAAAATTAAGTTTTAGAATCAATCTATTTTGATATAAAATAAATATTTGATAACTCATCATTGATCGTTTCTGAAAAAAAAAAAATCAACAATTTAGATCAGTTTTCTTATAAGTAATCACAATAAAAATACTTACTTATTATTCGATAAGGGCATCATCGCATTCTGTTGCGTGGCGCTATTTAAATTTTCGTCTATCCGAATAGATACGATGTGATGGCCCGGTACCATTGCTAGACCCAGAACTCTCGGTTCCTCGACTATCCCGTCGTCTAAATAAAGTTGTGCATTGTTAGTCTGTAGCTATATATTTTAAATTATTAATTTTTTATTCAACACATTACATATCACATAGTAAATTAAGAAAATATTTTGTGATAGACGCAGTATTTTTCTAGCGGTTCATTTCTTATCTATGGGCATTCCTATGTAAATAATCAGCAACTAATTGTTATATTGTTTGTAATATTTCGAGNGCTATATATTGTAAATTATTAATTATAATATTATGTAATGCAAATAAATAATATAATCATAAATAGTGTTATTCCCTAACCAATTTCCATAAAAAAGTTGATAAAAGATTATATTTATAAATGTTTTAAAGCAAAATTTAAAGTCTTATAAAGTCATTGATAGGCAAATTATATTCTGGATCTCTATCTGGAACATAATTTGGGAGTTGGAGATAAGTTACAAGACTAAGAACGTTAACTCAATGGGCAAACTTTGGACTTCTTCAATAGTATGTGCTTTATTATTTTATCTATTAATAATATATAAATTATTAATTGTAAATGAGTTAACATTAATAGAGAATGTTGATTACCTTCAGGTTTTAAATATTCCGAACAAGAACCCAAAATGACGTTTCTGTCACGATCGGTACATAAAAATATGCCGATTAAAATTCTTCCGTCCGTCATTTCTATTTTCATATTTTTATTGAGCCAACTTTCGAGATGTTGACGAAGAGAACTTTTTGTCTGTTCTAATGTCTAAAAAAAAAAAAAATCTTGTTTAGTTAATGAATAATGTAAAATTTGTATATTTATAAAGATATTATAATTATTACATAAAATTTTAATGTTTTAAAATAAAAGAAAATGGAGAAGTCATTTTTCAATAAACAACATTTTAAACACAAGCATAGGACTATAATGAAGATCTGCATAAAGAACCTCTTGTACCTATATCTGAACTAATGTGGACTGGAGTAATCTGGACAAGAGAGTGAGATAATTCTTAAATAAGACTAATATATAAGATTACTGTTGAATAAAACATGTTTATTTTTGACAATTACGATTAATTTTGAAAGTGTGTTAAAGTTCTCAAACATTTTCAGTTGTCTTAAATGACCTTCTTCAAGGTTAATAATGAAAAATCAACTTATTCCAGAAGACATTCCCGTTTTCGTTCTTTGTAAATTGAAATTTGTGTTAAAGTTGCTTTTTTTTTCTTCTCAATTCGCTGATGAGTTGCTACATCAAGCCAATGCCTTATCATGTCAGCAATGGTTGATGCATTGTGCTCTTCTACAAACTTCAAAGCAACCTTAAAATGTAAATAAAATGAGCAATTATTTATTGTGACATTGTCACAGTACCAGGGTGCAATTTTCAATCATATTTTTAAATGAATTTAATTTAAAATATGTGCTCTTCCCTTCAAATTAGTAGTGGCTTGCCCCTGTATATCATACTTTTCCTTTAACAATACAGTTGTGCCAGTTGTCTCTCTAACATCTTTCGGGGGAAAATTTTTGAATTGAAATAACATGACTTCTGGTTTACTTCAGAAGTTCTTATATAGTTAATCGAGGCTTCCTGCCCCTAAGGTTTCCATATCTGATCTTGTCTTTTGTCTATCTAAACTCCGTTCTGGAGATTAAGGAAAGACACATGGACAACAGGGGGCATTTATAGGTCTACAAATTGCAGCTCAAAAAAGAATGTACACAGTGTAATATGGAAAGGAAGATTCAGAATAGAGTACAATATTTTTTAAAATTTTTGGTTGCTTTTGATCACTCTAGATGTGGGAGAATCTACTATATATTTAAGAAGTATGCACCAGATTTTCCAAGTTGTTATACAATGAGGAAATTTACAATTACCCCAGCAACTCTATACCTTTAAGATTTTTTTCACAATGAAGACCTCAGTCTTATAGAAAATTTAATGCACAGAAACAAAAAAAATACAATATTTAAATAGATAATAATCAGGAATTGAATCAATTATAATCTAAAATTTGAAAACTCAGCTCCAACACCATATGTATCCAGAAGAGCTGCTAATGCTAACATTTTTGATCTAATTAATAGTCCAATGTCAGGTCCAAATAATACCATAACATAAATTTCTTATGTTCTATTTGAAGTGCCAAACTTCTTGAAGAAATATTTCGTATTCTAATTCTTAAGACCAGTAAGAGTTTATTTTCATAATCATTTTCATTGTTTTATGCAACATTGCAGAATAATTAAAGAAATTAGTTTAGACAAGAGATGATTTGAAACTAAAGTTGGATGGCAAAAATGTTTTGAAAGCAAATTTTATAGGACTAGACATATTTTTGAAAAAATAATTGAAAGATGTATAAGGACAAGTAATAAGGGACATTTTGTACTGAAGGATTTCATTATAGTACAACAGCCATATTTTTGATTGTAAACTCATATTTGAAAGAAATTTTCCATGATTTACACAACATTTTGAAGCAAAATGAAAGAAAAAAACCATCTATGAATCCAAAGGAATCTATCTGAATTTTGAAAATTTTGGCCAGGAGACAATTTGAAAATAAGTACTTCAAATTCTTTATATCAAAATGACTTAACGTAATTAATAAATCTGAAGATTACTGTAGAGTAGTGGTCTCCAACCTTTTTCTGAATAGTCGATGTGAGCAGTAATAGACAAGAATGAGGCCAGATACAAAAAGATACGGTCAAGGATTAAGAATTTTCTGATTTCTGAACAACAACGGGCATAAATTCAATGTGCATAAAAGATATCAGTGCAAAGAATCTATGTAGACTGTAGATTAGAAACCCCTGCTATAGAGAATACAATTTTTTAAAACAAAACTTCTGATTTTGAATCTTGTTTAAATCCTACTTTGATTTTTTGCTATTTTAGATTTTGTATAAAATCATCTCTCTTACACCTTATTTCGTGAGAAAAACTACTGTATATTCAACTTCTTTCTCCTTATGCCAGAAAGAACTGACTTTACTTTTGCATGTAATGGAATACAGTAATAAAAAGTATACAAACTAAACTACAAAATGACCATATATCACATGTTCCTGCTAACTTTTCATATTATTTATTAGTATTCATGTATAAAAACTTTTATTACACAATTGATAAGCAAAGTATTTGAACATCAACACCTCACTGAAACAACTCATCACTGCTCTGCTATTTAGCAGCTTGTAAACTACAGTTACACACTCCAAGTGTCCAATATTGTTAATGGGAAAAACCATTCTAATTTACTTTTCCTGTAAGAATACGAATTACTTTTTAAGTATTTAATCAGATAAAACAATAATAATTATATTTAATACAAATAAAAATACAGTATTTAAAATTTCAAGTGGTAAAAAATATCCAATGATGCAAATGGAAAACAATTAGCAGAAAATTACCATAATATTAATTTATCATATTATCAAACAATAAAAAAAAATGACAAATCACCTTTCATCATTTATTTTATATAAGAAATCTACTAAATTATAAAAATCGAAGAAGACTGGATTGATGGGATATGGAAATGCAACAATAGGTCAATCTGTCAAGATGAGTGTATCTTGGGAGGAATTTATATAGGAAACTGGTCCCATTTCAATGTTAAATACATGAAGAAAACCTGGAAACTCCTCTATGCCAGCACATTGGTGAGGTATGAACTTGCAATTGGATAACACCAGTGTTCACTGGTGTTATCCAATTGGCCACTGGTGGGCAATAGGTATCATATAAACTGATGTCTTTTTAAATTATAAATACCTTATGCCAACTGGTAACATTCAACATCAATTAACATTACAGTGGTACCTCAGGTTACGAACGCCCCAGGATACGAAATTTTCAGGATACGACATGAAATTCGAACATATTTTTGCTCCACGATACGAACAAAAACTCACCATACGACGTTACATTAGTTCGCATTTTTCATTTGTTTTTCTTACTACAGTTATTTTTTTTAATGTATTACTTGGCTTTAATTTGAGTATGTTTTTCGCGTTGGAACGAATTATTTGGTTTTACATGTAATCGTATGGGAAAAGATGATCCACCTTACGAAATTTTCATGATACGATCTAAGTTTCGGAACGGATTAATTTCGTATCCTGAGGTACCACTGTACATGGTAAGTGACATGAAATGATATCAATTTTAACCAAGCAATAATTAGCATCAACTGATATTTAATCACTTGAAATCATTTACACTACCAGGACCTCTGGTCCGATCTCCTCTTCCAGTATATTTAACATTTATGATATAACCATCATCACTTATTACAATGCTGAATGCGTCCTGCAATGGTTATATCATAATGTTATATATACTGGATTAGGAGATCGGACTGGAGGTCCAGATAACGTAATTGGCAACACATATGCACGGCAAATGGCAGTTGTGGGTTCAAGTCCCGCTCCAGGCAGATTCTTTTCTTCCAGTTTAATCTAAAATTATTTAATTAAATTATAATTATTAAATTTAATACAAAATGGCTCGTAACACCTTCCTCTAGGGTCAAATTTATCAGTAATTTATAATTATCATAGTGATTATTTAACTCAATGTCATACAGCAGTTGTTATAGCTTTACTTAAAACCATTTCATCAATTGAGAGAAATTGATGAAATGGTTTCAATTGATGAATTTGTCTGGTCATTGAAACTATTTCAGAAATATCAGCTGTATGTTTTCTGAAATATAAACCATCTTTTTGATATGTTTACATGATGGAAGGACCCTTACATATGTTAAATACCTGAAAATACATTATAAAAATCACACTGAATGAAAACTGAAAGTTAGGAAGGTAGAACTTACTTTTACGCTAGTAAAAAATATCATTTCATCATTTTCAAATATCAAGTAACATCATATCTGAAGTAATTTTTGGATAGTTTCAAATGATCACTTGGTACCAATTAGTAAGTGATAAGGTATGATATCATTTGATATCAACTAACAAAATGATTTTAATGACTAAATTACATGGCATGATATTACTTGATCACAAGTAATATCATTTCATTTCATTTAAAATCAATCATAAAACATTTCCAGTACAATATCATTAGACATCGTTACTGTAATAGTTTCTGACTGATTTCAAATCATACCAAGTGCATTAAACAGTTCTACTAAAGTCAAAAATCTTTAATTAACATTAAAATGTTTTTTATATATATTCAAAAGTTTCTGGACACAATATCAAAAGTTAAAAAATTAAAGGAAAAAATTCAAGCTCTGAATGAAATGGTTGGGACTAGGGTTTCTCAAACGGGATCCCGGTTGTTTTTTTAACCCGGGAAATATCCCGGAAAATTTTTCTTATCCCGGGAAATCCCGCAAATTTCTTAAAAATTCACTTTTTTTCTTATTTTGTGTTAAGGTTAAGGAATTTTGCAAATAGAAAGCATAATTAACTCATTCACTGTCAGAATACATTTGTATTTATTAATTTTAAACCTACCTATTATTTTTTTTAAATTTTTGCTCGTTATAGCATGTCACAAATGGTCAATAATCAATATATAGCTTATTTGTGGCAGGACTATAAAAATTCTTTACTTGTCGGAACCTGTAATATCTGGAATAATTGTGCTTACGCTGTCTTGAGTTTTAACCATGCCCAGTAGCTTCAATAAATGCCTGACGCCAGATTGTGCAAATTGGGCAAGGATACAAACGAGTACAAAGTCTGCAAGTATGAAGTTTTTCTTCATAAACCTGATTATTAAAGCCAAATGAATTGCCGAATTATCGAGCTCTAAGCTTGATGCCGCTATTAAAGCAGCCAAGGTAGACAAATCAAGAATACTAGAGAGCGAAAGAAGTACTACAATCTCGAAAACGAACTCGAAATCTTCCAGGCTACAGGTGAAAAAACACATAATATCTGTCTTCTCTTAAATGCATTAAACACTATTCCAATCACATCAATTGAATCGGAAAGGGCATTCTCGGTGGCAAGACTTTTCATTACTAAAATAAGAATTAGAGTGAGTTATCGGAGTATTGACCATCTTTGCTTTTTAAAATCTTATAAAAGTTTGCAATATTTTGTATTATATTTTATTTAAAAAACGAAAATTACCTTCTAAATTAGAAGTTCATTTTTTTAATTTTTAACTCAATTCAAAACATTTTTTTTTTTGTTGTTGTTGTATGCAGTTTCCAGCAAACTTTAATTAATTTTTTTCTATTTGTGAAAATTTCTACGTTATTTAAAGGTAATTTTTATTATAGGCCTATAGACCTTACACAGCATTATTAATATGATTTTGGAGGTTACAGAACTTTAAAATTACTTTAAAAAATGGAAAATAATTATATCATTTGATTTCAAGATATTTTGTATACCTTAAAAATAATTAATTCTATCCCGGGATTTCCCGGGATCCCGGGAAACAGTTCACTTTTATCCTGGGATCCCGGGACAAGCAAAAGACCGGGAAATGAGAAACCCTAGTTGGGACCTTATCAGAGTTGTAAACCCCTAGGAGTAAGCCCATAGGAGTAAAAAAAGTCAAATAAACTGATGGTCTAGATACATGCAATGCTTTGTGAGATATAGCCTATCCAAAATTTTGAAGACCCACAAAAACATAGTAAAATTTAAAAGTGAAAAGTCCAGAATTATTTCTCAAAACACTCCTAAAAATTAACCATTTCCACTTTAATAAAAATGGCTAAAAGCTCATAATAAACAATAAACTCCATCACATCAATTACTTCCAGGGTGTGATCAGTCACACTGCACACTCCACTACACCTATCACAAGTTTAACAAATAGTTGATTTCAAGTGCCATTGTCATACATAGACCATCGATGGTCTATGTATGACAATGGCACCTGAAACCAACTAATATATACATATACCTTTGGCTATTTTACTCCTATGAGCAGTGATCTATAGCTCCAATAAGATCCCAAACATCTCATTTAGTGTAAGATGTCAACTGTGAATGAGGGATTTGCCACCCCCAGAGTTATAGACCTACCGTACAAGCAATAAACTCAATAGAAATGTACCCGTATATGTGACCCTTAATGAGATATTCACCTCCAAAGATCAGTTTTTACTGTCAACCAGTATACTGTTTATTCTTCATGCTCTGAGTCAATCAAGGCACGCCTCAACTGATGCTCCACACGTAGTCATGTGTTTCGGTGTTCGCTTTCATTCGCACCCCAGCAGCCACGTGGGGGTGCCCATGCCCCATTAAAATTACATAATGTCACTCACTCGACAAATGGTCATGCTTGCTAAATAGTTAAACAGGGCGGTCTTGGTGGAGTGATACAACTCCCAATCGTGTACAACCCAGAAGTAGGTCAATTTCAGGGGTCATATCTGGCAAAGGGTCACGTGTAGAGGTATCGTTTCTTTGACTTTTTTGCTCCTATGGTTATGATCTACAGCTCTGATAAGGTTCCAACTGTCTCATTCAGAGCTGCATTTGTGCCAAGAGTTGTCACGTCACATCATGTTTAGATAAATGACATCATTTGAAATCACGTGTCAATGAAACATAATTTCAAATGATAATTTTACTGGGGATAAATAATGGAAACACAGTCTCAAAAATAAAATTCAGCGTAATAAGAAATGATATTATTAATTCAATAGTTTAATTTAATTAAATGTAAATATGATTAAGTTATTTACCATTTTTATTGCTGAATATCTACAAAATTTGTCATAAGAGAGTTGATTATATAATCAACAGAGGAAATAATTCTACTTCAAGTAATTTAGTTCATTAAATATACGTGTATATGTTAATTACTAAAATTCCTTCATTTTTTTCTTTAATATTAAGACTATGTTTACAAAAAATTAAACTACAGCTCTAATATCACCACGTGTAAAAAACATGTTGCCAGCTAAATAATTTTTGGAAACGAATGTCATAATTTTACAAATTTTTATTATTAATTATTAATTACCTTTNTTTTTATAAAATATAAATAAAAATTATTGAAAAATTTAATGCAAAAATTATTTTTATTTATTTATTTAAGGTAGCAGCCTACAGCTTTGGACGACCCCGGATCGAATCTTGACGAAACAAAAAATTTTCAGAAATTTTTCGGGGGGTGGTCCGACCGGATATGACGATCTAGCCGGATCCATAATGGGCTTGCTAAAAAGAAAACCCCTTAATGCTCACAGGGCAAAAACAATTTTTAAAAGAAAGATTCCAATCTGAGAAAACTGCAGTGGCGATTACGCGATAGGCGCACTACGCGCCTAGGGTCTCGTCGTCTCGAAGGAGCCTCAAAAATTACATAGCAAAAAGATAATAGAGAGGTTGCGGCCAAAGCTTTTATCTCTTAAACGTGAACGTCGAACGTTGAGCGCCGCCATCTTGTAAGCCTAGAAGTTTGACAATGGCGTTCTAAACGCCATTGTCAAACTTCTAGGCTTACAAGATGGCGGCGCTCAACGTTCACGTTTTATAGATAAAAACTTTGGCCGCAACCTCTCTATTGTATCTCTAGAATTTATTATTAAATTATAACTCGATCATCAATTTGCAGATTTAAATAACCGAACGGTAACGTTTTATGTTCTAATACTAACAACAAATTAAATAAAGAAAAACTTTATTATTTAAGGATTTTATTGTCTTTTTAGTATTTAAAAAAAAGTTTTTACATAAAGAGCGTTATAACAAAATCAGCTCTTAAAGCCTCAAAGAATCATAATCCACTACTATGCGAAGAGCAAGAAGTCGCCGATGTTCCACAGCACGCGCATTTGTTCCAATTTAATTTTGAAACTCAACGTTTGAAGTTGCTCCGGAGAAAGTCGTTCTACGTTTGGAACCCCGTTCTCAATTAACCTGAAGCAGACCTCGAGTGAGGCCGAAAACGTTTGTTCTCGAAATTTAAGCATTACCGGAGATAAAAGTTCGTTGAGTGGGAGTATTTTTTTTTAAATTTTACTCTTTATTTCTATTTTATTTTTTACTCTAAGGGGGCCTCTTTTAGCAAAATTATTAGGGGTTCGGCTAGACCCACAATGATGTAGCCGGGTGATATGAGACGTGGCCCGATTTCGACTCGTCAGAATTCGATCCCGGATTCCCCCGAGCGGTAGGCTGCTATTTTGAACGCTTGGTCATATGGTCATCAAAGCAGCTGACTTTAAAGTATAATTTCAAAATAAATCGATATAGATTCCAACTTTTGGTTTTCCAAAGTAAGAATAATGACGATAATGCGTGGTTGAGGATCATAAATGAAGGCCAACCTCCCGTTAAATGCACCTTAGGCCAAAAGTTTTCAAAAAATGTTTCCTCCCAGAAAACCGTGAATAATAGGTACTGTACGTATTTGTTTCTATTCGTTTTTCTGTTAGGAGGGACATTTCATCACTAAATAAGTACGTTAGGACATTGAAACTGAACTAAAAACTGTCCTTGCCAAATAAGGACGCGTCGTCCCTTACCGTCCGGTTGTTCTATAATGGGCCTGGCAGAACCTTTAATGGGCATGATTAGAAAAGGCCTTTTTCATGCTCACAGAACGGTTAGAGGCCGAATTCAAAAAATCTTCAAAATTAAGGTGAAAAAAGGTCATTTTGATGTCCGCAGGGCGGAAATATACAAGTTTTAAAAAAGCGCGCGCATTCCAAAAGAATTCCAGAAAAAAATTATATAATTATACATTTTAAATCAATAATACTTTTTGTAAACTGATTTTATTATAATTTTACTTTTATATTCTTTATATTATTTAATAGTTTTATTTAGTAATTGAGTATTAAAGTACAATTTCAAAATAAATTGATATCATTCAATTATTAGAAAATATCTCCGTATATAAATAAAAATAATTTTCAGAAACAAAAACGAATAAATAAACAAAATAATCGCAACGAAATTTCATAACGCGACAATCCATGAAAATCATTTTTAATAACGGCAACAATGACATCACGATTTCATTGCGACATAACCGTAGGAGGCTTACCGAACTATAATGTTCTTCCGATAGCCAGTGTTAGATTTTTCTTTAATCCTTTAACTTACGTTCAAAATATCATATTGGAATGAAAGAAATTTAAAGTTCTATGCTAAATATTATATATTTTAATTATAATTTTTACAGGGAATGTAACAATGTTGGCATTGCTTCCGAACTATTTCTTGCGAAATGGCGCACGTATACGGTGAGAAGTCCGTTCTTTGTTTAAAGACGTCAACGCTGTCTTCCGCCCGTATTGCGGAGTTGGTAAGTATGGAAGAGTGGTGTGTTGTTCGTCGGTCGCCTTTCTCATCGAAAAAATTTCAATAACGGACGACTTTAATGGACTTTATTTGAAGGAAGACTGAATTTGTTTAACTCCTGCTTAATTTTTGTATTGTAAATATGTATATTTCTTCCTATTTATAGCACCTTATAACCATCTTGTATAACTGCGTAGTTTGTTGTCCGCCATTTTGAAATTCCGATGGTGAATTCCACTAAAGGTTTTTGAACTATTTTTAGGTTCCGCTGTCTCAATACCAAGTACAAATAACGGACATTGGAATGTTTCGAGTGATTTTCAAGCAGAATTAAATTAGAATTTTTCTAATTTCGTTACTTTATATATAGGTCAAGGTTTGGAAGTGTTACTTTTTATCAATATAAATCGTTCAAGTTTTATGAATTTAGGCAGACGACCGTACGTTCTTATAACCTGTAAAGTGTTTTGTTTTCAGTAACCGAGCTGAAATTTGGTATTTGAGAAAAAGTAAAGGAACGGTAAGAGTTTGAAGTTACGCGATTTTTTTCTGACTTTTAATCCTTTTCCAATCTCAGACGTAAATTTTCTAGAAAGGTGCTGTAAAAGGATAAATGTAAAAAAAAAAAGTTCTAAATAAAAAAAATTTTTTAAATTTTATTTAATTCAAAATGTTTATTAAAATGAAAACTTCTCTTTAAAGATAAGACAAAAGAACCTTGGTCTACAATTCCGTCGGGTTTTAAGAACAAGCCCTGCAATCTGCCAAGTTTAAACCATCCAATGCTGGAGGTTAACGTAAGACTCAAATTTTAATGGCGTCATAATTTTTGTTTTATACAAAATTCCTGAATTTAATGTTTCACAATTTCATGTTTATGACTTAAAGTAAAAAAAAGGTGTATATATTCAAGTCAATATAGTGTTTCTACTTTATGGAATCATAATTCAAACTTTAAATAATAATAATAATGTTCTAAATATTCAAAGTTGACTTGTTTTTAATTTACTAATATCAGTTTTAATGTTTTTATTGGTATTAAATCAAGTATATTTTGACGTATGATAACCTTTGCTTACAGTTTGTAAGTTCAAATAATTCTCTAGTGTTTTTTTTTTAAGATATTGGGTAGATAGTGACTTAAATGTAGATAGAATTTAACTCCAACTTAATATTGATTTAATATCTTTAAAATTACTCTAGAAATATCAAATAATTGAATGGTAGTTAAAATGCATTCTGATTTTTAAAATGAATAGAAGTATTAAATACTTCGAAGGTAGAAAGTTTTTATTGCAAAGTAATAGTCTGCTTCTAATGTTTTAAGAGTGATTATTCTTGCAAAATTCAATAATTTGAACTTTTGTTGGATGCCTGTTTTTCATTAAGTATGAAAATCATAGTGAAGGAGGATGCTGTAAGAATTGAATTATGAAATTTTGTATTTTCAAAAGCATTTTTTTGCTAAAAATACATTTGAATTGTTTGTTACATATACCAGAATATTTATAAATTAAATTCTGCAGCATATCTGTGGAAGGAATTGTGATAAAGAAATTCACTTTTACTAACAGAATGCATGAAACTTTAAAATGTGGCTATTCATTACTGTTTTTTAAGTAATTCTAACAAACAGTAATAATTTAACAAACAGAAAACCATATTTTGAAAACTTTAAAACATTACTTCTATTAACATCTATTTTAGAGAAATTATTAAATATTCATATGAAGTCTTGTGCAAATTAGAAAATCTTTGTTGAAATATTACTGTTGTGATCTGTCATTTCTAATGGTTAACAAATTTGCTCAAGCATGAATAGTATTGCCTGACTGAAATAATTCGTACTACATTCAGCCTAGTGAGCTTGAATAAGTATATATAGTTTTTTTATATGCCTCACTATAGTATGATGAAATATTTGAGTCACCAAACTTTGCTTGCTATGTAAAATAATATAGTTATGTTATGACTAAGTGCAAAATTTTCCATTAATGCATTTCCCATTTGGGTTACTTGTCTTCAGTCATGCATAGATTTAGTATTCACTATTTTCCAGTTTTGTATCTGTTGGATTACAGTTATACAGTGGTGCTTTAAAGCCAGAATGTAATGAAATCCTGGCACTTTATTGAAGAGATGGAACATGTTTTGAAACTGTACAAAATACATATCTGTATTTATAGGTGACAGTAAAATTGCAATATCTATTTAAAAAGCCAAAGGCTGTTTCCAAGCATTTGACGAGAGTATATGTTCAAGTCTGACGAGAAGTGGCAGTTTTGATTTTCAAGCAACTGCACTGGCCCAAAGCATGCAACCATTAAAATCTTCCATTATCTACATGTGAAAATGACAAGTGTTGATCTGTAAGTGATGACTTAATGCCATGATTATTTCTATTCATAGTTGTATTTAAATAGTTTTTCATTTTTTGACTTTCCTCTATTGTTAAGTGACTGCTCTGAGTCACTAAGAGGGTCTTCAATTTATATTTACCGTTATGGTGACTCAGTTGAATGATGGGACCTGACATTTGGGCAAATCTATGAAAAGTTCTTATGGTTCTTAACCAGAACTTGATTCAAGCCTTAAGAGTAACAGACTATTGCCATTAGTCTTGCATATCTGGCAGTCTAAATGGCAGTTTTGTGAAGTTTTTAAAACAAGATACCCATTCAGAAATGATTTTGCATTGCTTAATAAGAGCATAGTTTTGGCAATCTTAATTTGACAGTACTCTAGAGATCTTGCATTCTTCCTGAACAGGTCTTAGTAATACTAAGAAATTAATGCCAAAAATATGGAATTGAACTAGATACAGGCTTGACTTTGCTCACTGTCCTGTTCTTAAATATAGTACAAAAGCAATCATTGATCCTGTTTGGGAATTATACAATTTGAGTTCTTAATATTGATTTAATAATTTCAATATTTATTTTACTTTATTGCTTTTTAATCATTTATTTATATAAAAAAGATTTTAAAATTTTATAGTATGTGATATTGTTTTAACAATAGATCACTTTGTGAGATCTGGGAATATTTTTTATCTTTAAGGAATTTGAAATTGCAGTTAACATACCTAGCTTCATGAAAAAATATTAAAATTATATAAGCTGGTTTTTTCCAGCAAAAAGAAATTAAATTTTTTGTATATTATCATTATCATTCACACTGCATTAAGATATCCATTGTTTTAAATAAAGTGAACATTGTTGAAACTTCCAAAATGAAGCAGTTAGATATAATTTGACATTTGATAAAAAAAATAGTGTTTAAATTGATTAAAAGGTATTGTATAGTACAATTGAAACTTCTGCCAACTTTGCTTTAACTCACGACTTCATAAAGTATTAACTGTCAAGGTAAAGTTAGTTAAGAAACTTTTTAAAATATACTAATCTATTTTTATGAGATTGAAATATTTCAGTATTTCATATTAATTTTTGAGTAGGAGTTTTTATAAGCTGAAGTCGTTAAATTTTTGATTAAAAAAATAGAATAAGTGGCAAAGGTATGGTTTGTGAATGGTATACGACTCCTGAATTTGAAAGGTTCAACTTCAACATACATCACTCAGATATTGAGTGAAAAGTTTAAATAAATCATTAAAGCCTTTCAAAAGCATTGTGTGATCTATTCGTGCAAGTAAATTAAATCTTATTGTCATCAATCAAAATGATATATTGACATTAGTGTTAAGTAATGGTTCTTTATAGTCTTGTATCCACAAATCTTGTATGTTGATTCATAAGTGCAGCTCTTGGCCATGTTTACTGGCCACCCTCATATCACAAATTTCAAATAACTTGATTTAATACCAATGAATTAGTGAAGTCTTAATTTTAATACAAGTATTAAATACATCAGAATTTATGAATGAAGCTAATTATTAAAGATGGAAATTTTTTTTAAGCAATAAAGAACTTTGGAAATATTTAGATCAGAAACAACCAATTTTACCAACTATTTCTTTAATTAGAATATCAAATGAAATCATGGTAGTCAAGTTATAGAAATGAAAAGGTATAACTTGACTACCTGGTTGATGGAAAAACCTCATTTTTCCTACATTGAAGAATAATAATCTTTTCCAATCACCTAATTATGATAAACATCCAAAGTAGTTAATTTATTGACATCAAAATTATTAGTGGAATATTGATAAAGCAAGTTTTAAATTGGAAACAGCCAATGAATTCAATTCATAAATCATCAATCACTTTTGATACTAATTATTTAAATGTGTAATATAATGCAATGTTTTATGTATAATTTTTTAATATTGATACTTTATCTCCAAATGTTTATAACAAAGTGGCAAATACACAAAGTAAAGTATTTTATTTCTTATTAGTCTGACAGCAGTACATGCAATCACTATGGTCTATATGATTTGCAAATTGATCATCTATTATGATTTGAGTTTCTTTTAGTAATAGTGAAGTACGTACAGTAGAACCTCTGGTTATCTGAAGTAATATGACTTAATGATATCTTGGATAGCTGAAAACTGATAAAATGGACTGCCATGGTCATTTTGGATTAAAAATTACAAATACAGGAGATTTATACGGTATCACTTTTAAGCCTCTGTATCTTATTGAATTTAATTATATATAATAGCAACATTTTTTACATTACAGATTTATACAATAGTTTTAAGAGTAAAAATTGTATTATCATACATTTAATATGAATGATTTGTCTCACATTGAAGTTAAACAGAAATCATTTTGTAATACATGTAATTGTTTTGAACTTTAAAAAAGTCCTTTAGCATTTTTAATTTATAGTGGTTCTTCCCTGCTGCAATGTTCTGTGGGCACAGTGTCGTCACAGATAGTCTGTCCTGGACATGTCGGATTCCATTCCTCGGCACTCAGCTGTCCTCCTTGTGGGTTTGGCTGAATTCTCAATGGGAATGGAAAAAGGCCATAGTATTCACAGGTCAGAGTTTGAGTCACCTGCATCAGTCACTCGGTATTATTCAGATTGTAAATATTTAAGTATTTACACTATCAATGCATTCATAGCAAAGCTTTGATGAATATAAGAAAAGTAGTATATTTTCTTTCAGATTCATTTTTGGATAATGCAGAATGTAAGTTAATCAAGTCTTGCATATTAGGGGGTTCTACTTTGTATATGGTTTGTATGTCATTTAAAAAAACATTTTATTATAAAGTGAACTTTTGATTTCAATATGTTTAATACCTATTACAAAAAAAGTTTATCCATTAAATATCAGAATGATAAATGAAAAATTGAATTTGAACATCTCTAATTAGATAAATGACAAACTAGTTTTTTTAGTGTAATAATTTCAGAGTATAAATTATATATGGAAGATTTTCATTTTTACTAATAAATTTCTAATTTAAAATTTTCATGTGTTAGTATATGTGATAGCTTTTTCCAAATTAAATTTTCTCCATTCTACAGTGTCATGAAACAGACTTTCCTGCTGTCACTTCAAAGTATTTGTCCTATGGAGTCTAAAGGGAAATCAGAAAAGCTACAAATGACACAATATTTTAATACCTGGCTGTCTAGTGTAATTCCTAAAATGAAAGAAGATAAATTCCTCTGAAATTTATTTACTAAATTTATATATTATCTTCCTGTTACAATAGATACATTTTTCATCTAGCAACTCAAGCTGGTGAGTTTAATTCATTTTTAATATAAGGATATTTATCTTTCAGTATATTAAACAGGTAATACATACAAATTATTAGTACTCGGTGTAAATAAAGAATATATCTCTTTACATACAATACACGTAATTAGCTACATGTAAAATATCTATCTGCAGCATCTGACGTAAATTTATTAGATGCTCATAAAAATTATAAAAACAATTGCTAATGAATTTCTTAGCATAAATTTTTAAAACAGTTTTTATGAAATTATAATTAATATGCATTTATTGGTAGAACGGCCATTTCCGAAAAATGTTTTAATTAATTAAAATTTGTAATTCCAACAAGTTTAATGAAAATGTGTCAAAATACAAAATTGATTTTAAAAGAATATTTGAACTGTTTTTGATCCTGATTCATTTTTAATGGATCTGTAATTTTGATTTCAATTTATGCTGCTGTTTCTACTACATACTAATTGAATACTAAATAATGAATTTAAATAGTTTCGAAACAGCTATTATTAAATTGAAGGTTATATACTAATGAATGCAACAGATTTAACTTTAGATTGTTTTATATTTCATTACCTTTTATTATTAAAATAATTTTTATTATGAATTTTGGAGGAATTAACTGCAAGTTTACTTTTAAATTCCTAACACTTCATTTTTAAAAGTAAAATAGAAATATATTTTTAAAAAATATCCGAAGCTGTCAAAATCATTTTTATAATTATACATAACAATTTATCATAAAATGAAAAATAATAAATTTAACATCAATAATAAGTTAATACATATTGTACCTAAATACATACTATATATCTTAATGTTAAGAGTTTTATTTTCAACATTTGTTATAATTTTAATGGATTTACGTGTTTGTGTTGGTCATTGCTACATATGATAGGAATTTCTCTTTGCAGAAATAAAATATATATTTCTCAACGAAACCTTCCGGATTATTTTACCTAAACATTATAGAGTGCTATGACAAAAAGATTGGACCAAACTTCTGTTATTCTCCACTCTACTAATGTTTTTCACCTTATTTAAATAGGTGTAAACTAGTCTTAAGCTATTAAACACACAAAATGTGGCAGTTTGCTGATAGCAATAACTTCTGACAAAAATTAAAGGTGGTATCAGAATTCCGTCGTAATCATGTTGCACCATGACAGTTGTACAACATTTAAAAAGATATCTTCAAATGTCAGACCAGTGTGAAAAAAGTAGAACATGGAAAACTCTTGTAAATTACTCTAAATATGGCAAAAAAAAGAATATTCTAAAGCATATTGTTAAACAAGACTTGAATCCAATTGTTAATTTGTGAGACTAACCAAATGAGATACAATGTATTCATCAGGACTCAAGGAAGTTTCTGATTATGAAACTTATGTTTTGTAGGACTAGTTTAGGTCCACTTGTCCCTGTTGAGCAAACTGCAATGTCACAGGACTAAATTAAAGCACTGGATGAACATACATCCTACACTCCATTTTCATCCCAATAGTTCTGCAATGTTTTAGGATGTAATACCTGTATCATTGTAACAAAACTGAATGAAGAATGCAAAACTAATTTCATAAATATAGACTGTCCTTTACAAAGTTTAGCAATCACTCCAATTGTGAACATCTTTTGGGTATGTGCTAGAAAGCATAATTAAACATGATGTACCAATTATGTTAGCTGTTTTGGAAAAATTGCAACAAAATTGGTAGGAATCAAAGTATTAGAAGAATCTTGTCAAATTATGCATCAGACAAGGACATTTATCAATGCCAAAGGAAGTCCAATGAGTATTAGTATAGTTGATTTTTGTTCTTGAAATAATGATGTAATTTTACAAACAGAAATACATCTTGTCAGAACTTTTTTTTATTATTAACAAGAGAACAAATAATATTAGTTGTCTTTTCTATGAAGAATAAATGTGGCATACCACAAATATTTCTGGATACAATAGAAAATATTAAACAATAAATTATTTTTATTTTTTCATGATTCTAAAACAAATTGCAGATCATGCAACGACTATTATTCTTGACATTCAATTTCTAAACAAATACAGTAAACATTAAAATAGGAATATTCTAAATTTCTGATAGCATTAAAAACAAGGTAAGCAGCTTTTCAAATATTAACAAACAAGATTATACATTATTGAACTTTCAGAATAATAAAATTACAAGAAGAAAAACACACTAACTTTGGTGTAAATGAATGATAATCTATAAGACAAATACAATATTGGTATACATTACAATAAATTTAGTCGTGCACATAAAATGATGTCTTTATGTAACATTTATATTTAAATTTTTAAGTAAATTATTTAAAATATTGTACATATATCATTAAAAAAAATTACAGAAATAAATTCAATAGCTAAAATACCAATTTTACTGATTTAATTTAAAGTTATTATTTACAGAATATTAATCATGAAAAAAAATTGCAACAATAAAAACTTACTTCAGCCAGACCAAGAACAGAGAGAGTAAGACTTTTCCTAAAAATAATTCTCATTATTTTGATACATTTGAAAAGTCTGACTTTTATTTACCTTGAAAAAATGGTGTTCAATATAGTGAAATTTAAACATTAAACCAATTTCTTAATTACGTTCATTTGAAAAGTTTGTGTTTGCACATACAAGGTATATGGAGATAGCTATTTGACAGTTAGGCTAGAAATAAAGGTTTATTTCGTGGTCATATATATACCGTTTAGATTATATTTTTGTCCTTACCAACTGCTTAAATGAACTTAATGGCAGGGAAATAGAAATATGAAAAATTTGCTTGAGTTGAATGATCGTGTAAACCGGAATGTTATGGGCAGTAAGAATAAGTACAAAGAAGCCGACAATATGAAGAACTATTAAATATACGCACCACAATGCATTCTATTTTGAAATTTTGCAAAAGTTTCATTAAATTTTTCAAAGATTGTGAGACTGACCCTTGATTTTAATTATACATTTTTCGAAAAGATTTCCATACAAATATTCTATAATGTTTATTTTTTCTAAGAATCGCTACTTGCAAATCCTAACTATGTGAATGTAACATTTATAAGTGCACTAGACATTTTTTTTACCAGTTTCAATATAGGTTTTGCAAGAAGTTCACCAAGACAACAAGAAGCAATCTTGCTTACTTCCATTCAGAAAATATTTCTCTGGGTATTTCAGGGAATTTACATTTCTTGTGACGTCATTTCGCAGAAGTGGTTGCAGATACAACCTTTAGCTACACAGAGAAAATTGGAGGACCCAAAAAGCAGACAGTAAAATACGCAAAAGAATTTTTGTATTACGTGCGCGTGCCTGCATATATTTATAAAGTTGTTTACTCTTTGACCAGATGTATGCGACTGAAAATCGGCATAGAAACGGTCGCTTTGATATCTTAATTTTCATTTTTTACTGTGTTAGTGGCACAGAAGAACACACAGTGCAAAGTGATTTCAGGGAGTATAAATTTAATTATTATTGATAAGGTACATTGATTGTATGAATTTGCTTGATATTTTTGAATGAATTGCAGGTTATGCAAGAAGTATGTAAAAAAAGAAAGTAGAAAATATTTTGTCTTTCAGTGTGTTAGGTGGATGATAATGTTGTTTAAAGTGCACAAGTAGGAAGCGTTATTAGTTTAGGGAGAAGACTTTACGTAGAAAGATTGTCGAAGGACAAAAGTAAAGCATTTTCTTTTTATAGATTTTTGTGAATTCTATGCATGTTATCTATAACAGATTTTTATTAAAACGTTTGTAATTTAAGTTTTTGAAAATGAAATTTAGAATTTTGATATATTTAATTAATTAATTCTTTCTTGATAGATTCAGTTTTGTGTTTCTAAATATCTAATAATTATTATATGTAACTAACTACTTGTATTTACAGCATTTTTTTTTTTAATATTTAATATTGTATTAGCTAAGCATTTGGGATAGGTTATGATATATAACTGTTTGCAATAGCTTTTGATTTTTATATATATTTATATGTATGTATATAATTTATTTTCTGTAGGAACATAGGATGAAAAGAATAAAATGTGAGATTATAATAAGTTAATTAATTATTCTTAACTGTTTTTAATGTATTTCAGTTGTTTGTAAAGAACTTTTAATGCGAAAGAATTTAATTAACGTATTTATTTTTTAAAATATGCGAATAGCCTGTTATTTGAATATTACAGCAACGAATATTATATTTTAATGTTTTATGTTGGCCATGTTAAAATCAGTTTTGAACAACTGTATAGTATGGAAAAGTTCTGAAATTTTAGTGGTGTGATAAAGTATATTGTACTTAATTTGTGTTTGTATATTGTTAATATTGAGGATTTAAAGTTTACTAGTGATTATATTTTATGTAATTAATGTTAATATTATAGTTTGTTTAGGATTATAGTTTTTAAGGTAAGTCGAAATTTTATATATATAAATATGTATTAATGACAGTTGTTGTTAGTAATTTTACATTATACTGTGATAAATTTCAGTAGTTTACTGAGAATTGTTTTTTTATTAATGTTAAGCTCGTATTTGTGATGAGTTATCTGACTGGTATTGTGTATATTTTAAAAATATATGGAAGCATTTTAAGAATATATTTTATGTAAGTATTTGTTTGTTATGTATATAGTTTATATTTTATTATGTATTTAATTTTTTGTTTATTTTTATTTATAATGTTAGTTTTGTTTTTGTTTTTGGTTTTTGCTTCATGTGTTTAGTGAATATATTTTTGTATTTTTAATAGTATGATTTCATATTATTTTTGCTGAGTTTTTTGTTTTAAAATTGTTTTAAGTATCCTAATAGTAAGTTTATAGTTGTTATTTTGCATTTAAATGCTAATTTTGTTCAGTTTTCTTTAATATTGTTGTGAATGTTGTATCTTTGATGGTAGATGTTTCATTTAAATAATAGGTTTTTGTTTTGTTTGAGTTATGGCAATGCAACACTTGGGTGATTTGCCTAGGGAGGTTTTTTCAGCAGGTTTTTTAAGGGAATGTGGATTCTATTTAGGTATTATAGATCTGGATAAAATTCAGAAAACTGTGTGTTTAAGGTGCAAACTTTCAATTGAACTCTCGGTGTTTAGGGAAGGAAAACTGGTTGGTTACTGGTGGCCCAATTTAAATAATAACAGAAATTATTTATATTGAATGTTTAAAAGTATTTTTTGTTAGGAATTGTTAGAAAACATTGTAGCAGATTTTAAGATACTGTTTGTTTAATACAATAGTAAATTGCTGCTGTTAATGTTAAAATTTACAAGTTCACTAAGTGTGAAATTAAGTTTAGAGAAAGTTTGTTAATGCAGCATCATTAGAGCTGTTTCAGTTTTGAATTATTAATGTTTTTAATTTATTGGACAGTGGAAAGTTTGTGTTTTTGATATTTTGGACAGAAGTTTGGATATCTTTGCATGTAAAATTAAACAACTATGTTTACAATTATTTAATGTCGCATTTAATCTTTTTCTTGCTATTTTTACCTTTGATTTGCTTGAAGCCAAAACACTTGATTCCTAGTTTGTGCTTTGTTCAGTTTTATCGCATAGATAATTATTGTATATCTGAATTTATAAGTGTAAGAGCAATTATGTATTATAGCTTTTTTTATATTAATTATTGATTCAGAGTGTTCTAATTATTTTTCTTTTTGTATTATATTTATGCACTGATGTTTGGGACTAATTATGTTAGAATAATTATGCATGAGCTAACTGGTTTTACCTAGCACATCAAATTGTTTTGATTTTTCTGTCCATGATGTTTATATTAGAAGTGATTGATAATGATGGTAAAGAACAATGTACTATTAACTACCCCAGTGACGAGCTTCACATGCCAACTTAACAGGTTTGCCAGCATACTGAATGTCAGATTAATGGAATTTCACTTAGAAAGAAAAATCCTTATGAAATTTTTTATCAAACCTGATTATTACAAAAGCAAACAGTTTGTTTTTATCACCTTTCATGAAGTTTCATTGATATTTTTAAGATACAAATTAAAAGTTAATAAACTAAATGCTTATTAAAACTCCTAAGAAGAATTTATAACTGAAATTAAATTTAACCTGAAATTTGGAGTTAAATTTTGGATTCACTATTGATCCTCTTTGGAGAAGTATTTGCCATCATTGATGTATATGTGATTATTCTAACTATATGTGAAAAATTCTATTGGGTGATTCTTTAAGTAATTTGAACTATGAAAGTGTTATGCTATGAACATATGTTAAAAATGGTATAGTTTTAAACTTACAGGATGTTTAATGTATGGGCCCCATTGAGAATGTTTACTTAATTTGACACAATGCAATTTTATAATATTTTGCAGGAGACAACATTCTCTTATTTGTGGATGTGTTGGATACATTAGATCAAAAGTGGCCAAATTTTTTACATTTGTGTCAATAAATAAGCACAAATTTTTTGTGGGCCACTATCCTATTACTCTTTTAAATCTGATTTAAATTTGTAGTTAAAGATACACTAAATAACATTAAAGTATGTTGTTAGGTGAATGTAAAAACAAATATTAATTAAATAAGCAACTAGAGTTAGTTTGAAAGTGACAAAATATTAAAACCATTTCTTATTGAAAGGAGAACAAAAAAACTTGAAATTCTAATTAAAAAAACAAAGAATCAAAATTTAAAATTCACTTAATGTTAAGTTTCTCAATATTAGGATATATTTTTGACGTTGATAACAGAGCAGATTGCTCACGAGTGTTTGTCAATACAGATCGGTACTTATTTTTAACAAAGCTCATTGCTGAAAATGTCTGCTCAGAAATGTAGGTAAAACCAATCTGCATGCAGAACTCAGGGCAAGATCATGCATTTCTGGGTAGTCAATTTTGGGAACAAATTTCCAGAAGGCTTTGAAATCAGGAAAAGTCAGTGTTTCATATAACTTTGAAATTTTGCTATCAGTCCTGAGTGATTTTTAATACCTACAATTTCCATTTGAGTTTTGGGTGGATGTTTGCCTACTTTGCTCTTCAAAATGGAGAATGGCTTGATGAAGAAAGAGTGAGATCATTCCTTTCAGCTTCGAAGTCTTCAAAACATCAAACGACTCAATTAATGTTGTAATGGCAGAAATGATACCCATTAAAGTCCAAATTCAAATTATCACTCTCATTTTGAAAACTTTTTACAGTGGAAAAATGGTCAAGATTTTTCTGAGACAATTTGCTTGAAAACAATTCGTCTTTCCTTGAATGAACTAATTAGGTTGAATTTTGTTGGAAATAAGCAATTTTCTCATTGTATACAACTATTAAGTACATAAGATAATTTGTGATGTCTACCTCGTGTGTGTCTGAAGAGTCTTTCCAAATTATATTTCTTTGGCACTGCAACTGTGGCAGAACAGATCAAATATACAGGTTTTGATTACTTTTTTTTGTGTGAAGAGAAATTTTTCTTCCCAATTGTTATTGAAAGCCTGTCACATCATGTTCACGCTGTCGTTCAGATATTCCAGCTTTACTGGGAGCCATTTGTAAGAACTTAATCCTAATTTAAACACGCTTAACAAAAAATTTCAAACTTGAAAAATAAAACACGATCACTGTCAAATCTCAACTGCTGGCAACTGTACATAAAGACTAACACATGATCAGTCAACACATCATCAATACAGCTGACTCAATAGCAGTGTTATCATGTGGTTGATAGCATTTCTTTCAATGCAGCCAAATATTGTTTTGCTCATTTGCATGATAAAAATGTTAGTTCGTGTAATTATAGACAATAACTTTAATTATTAAAGAAGTTATTAAAATACTGTGTTTTCAAAATTTATGCTAATGTTAATTAGTTCTCCCTTGTCATGTTTTTTTTAATTTTAAGGATTTTGTATTGTTTCTTTCCCTTTTTCTTTTTTGTTCCATCACCACGCAGGCCTTGGGTTGGCCACCTCTGCAGTAGATGATAGAACTTTATATTACTGTTGCATTGTTCTTTTTCAACAGTTATTACAACTATACAGTTTTTAACTTTGCATACAAACATATCTTAGAAATATGTGTATGCACTTTTATAGTTGAAATTATTCAAAGAATTAGCCTCTGAAATTTTTCACGTATACTTAGAATCATCCTATATTATACAAACATAAGTTACATCTTTTAAACATACTACACATTTTAAAATGTTAAATCTTTCATTTCCACTTACATTTGTTGTTGTTATAATATCTTAACTTATTTAAATTTTCATTCCTTTTTAGGTTAATAATATATATATATTATGATTATACCTATGTATAAAAACAGATTATCACTGCAATAAGTGTTTAAATGGTGGGTAAATATTTATTAATTTTCAGTTATTTTTTAAAATTAGGGTTGAAGAATTAAAAAAAGTGAGCTGCCTACAAAAGTCTCAAGATTGATTATATACCAACTATGGAATATGCTGTAATACTTCTCTGAAATGTAAGTGGGTGTCAATCACTGTATTAAATTAAACTCATTTGTTCTAATTTTATGTGTTTCTGATTTGCTTGAAAGTCTTTCAACTATAATTACAGAACCAAGAGTGTCGGCACCTTCCCATGGTTATAAATTTAGATCTATAATAGGAATGACCCTGTCTTTACAAAATATTTCAGGTAATAGTTCATTATTTGTTAAAAACCAAATAAATTCATTGGATAAAACTCATTATTTTCTGAACTCTAGGGGTGAAGAAACCTTACTATTCAACTAAATGGGAAATATATTTGAAAATGAAGACAATATGGAGTAGAAGTGGTCTTATTTCTTACTTCTGAGGAAAATTTTGTTACATAAATGTAAATTTCTGGCTTCCATTGTTATATACTGTTTTGAAATGTTCTGTTTGTTACATTTTAAAATATTGAATACCATGCAATATTCACACAATGTATTTTTATAGCATGATAATTGATGAGAAATCAGGTATTTTATTGTCCAAGTTAAGAGAGAAAAGTGTTAAGAACAGAAGGATTTTACTTACTAGAATTTTGAATTACAGAAAGATAATTGTGTAAATAATTGTCAATTTTCTAGTTGCGATAAGATTCAAATGTTAATTTTCTTTTAAGCTGTGTAATTTCACTTCTCGTTTTTGTCTGTAATGTTTTAAATACTGTATTTTTGAAATTAATGTTAATATACTTATTAGATAAATTCTTCATTATGTAGATACAGTTACCTTGAAGTTTTTTTGTATAATCATGTTATACCTGTATACAGTATAACCATTCATATATTATTTTATTCAGTTTATATAAATTCTAATATTTTTAATGGTTTACTAATCTGCATCAGTATTTACAATTGGTAAAGTTAGATACAAAAATGAGGAAAAAAAATTGAAATATTTTAATAAACTTGTAATTAAATTTTTAAATAAACATTATGCAAATAAAATAAATTTTGATGTGGCATTTTCTTTACTGAAGACACTTACAGTGGAGCAAGTTCAGAGTTATTACTTTTCATAAAGAATTTAGATTCAGAATTCAAAGTGATTTTCCACATCTTATATAGAAAGAATTGGAACCTTCTATTGTCCCAATGGCATTTTATGGATCTTTGGTCCTATGGAAAATTTTTAGGAGGGGGCAAACGCTGCTCTTGCACTTCCTGGTGATCGAGTTATGTAACCTTATACCCTCAACCAACATTTTCGCTTTGTCTTTCTGTTTGTATTAATGCAAACAGAAAGACAATGTGTTCTATAATCTACTTGTGAAAAATCCCAAAAAATTTAATAAAAATTTACTAATATAATTATTTGTCTCCAACCTTTGCCCCCACTGCAAAATTTTGGATACTATGGGGCCAACCCTAATACACATTTATTACTAAAAGTTTTTAATAAATTATAAATGAATCTGATATGTTAGTTTCTTTGCAAATTAAATTGTTTCAGCAATGATCAAAAACACTTAATTTCAGATTGTACAGAGCTTTATTTTTTTTCTCCTTTATAAGTGTACTAACAATAGATTATAATTTGTCTATTTTTTAATGTAAACAGATTTTTAAATATAAAGTGCATAAACATAAACAATTTTTTTTAAATTTCAGATGAATTTTCTGTACATTCTTCAAAACATAAAATGATGATTTTTGCCATATTGTACATTTTGCAAATTTTTTTTAACACTCTGCCCTGTGGGCACTAGGAGGGCTTCTTTTTTGCAAGCCCATTATGGGTTCGGTCAGGCCCACAATGGGGCTGCCGGGTGGTGATAGACTGGGCCCGACATATTCGAACAGACCACCCCCGGCTTTGGATTCGAACCCGGGTTCCCCAGAGTGGTGGGCTGCCACCTTGACTGCTCGGCCATTCGGCCGCTTACATTTTGCAATTGGTGTGCATTAATGACCTGCATGCTCCCTGATTTAGGGGCACACAAGTCATTTAGGGAATGAATAAATTGGGTCATGGATGGTATACATATTGTTAGTCTGTTATAGATTTGTAATACCACTTTCAGATTACAACATTTTCTGAATCTGATAGGAATTAACATTACTGTATTGTCAATGTTGTTAATTCTTACTTTGCAGCATAAGGTAGAGTAGCAAATCAATAAAAATTCATTGGGGCCAGTACATCATTATTAAAATGGTGACTTATGATCAGAGAGAATGAATGGACTGATATACATGTCTGAAACAGGATCACTGATTTTCGTGGCAAAAAAATAGATTCGGCCACTCCGCTAAATCCTTTTTGTCCTTAGAAAGTTGTCGCCAGATGTCCGAGCATTGTGAACGTTTGGTGGCCATCAGGTTAGAGCTAGACTTAGAAATTTACTGAGACCCATAACGCCTATACGCGATATTAAAATCGTAAGTCAACAGGTCATAACTTTGTTTTCCTTGTGTCGTGCCATTCTGTAACTGTTAAAGTACATTAAGAGTTATAATTGAGTAAACAATACAGTAGAGCGTCGTTTATCCGAATCAATTGGGGACTGGGGTGGTTCGGATAACCGATTATGTACGAAAAAATATATTAACCTATCCCGTGTTGAAAACTTTCTCCGTTGCGTGTCGCTTCGCGTTGAATTTTCGTCGATGTTAAGCCTAATGTAAACTTTTCAAAATAATAATCGTGACTATTGTGTCGTTAAAAATTATTTCTTTATTTTTTACAAACAAAATAAATATATTGAAAAGTATATCAACAAAAAAAAATTAGACTTTAGAAGTTAATCTAATATCAAAAACGTTCGACTCAACACGACACACAGTCCTCAGAAAAACACCACACAAAAGTGCCAGTGCTACCAGCTAAAACACACACATCAACAAAAAAAATATTGGAGTAGCCCAAGATATAGCCAAAGATTGCAGTGCCACAGCACTAGCGAAAATTTAAATTTGCCAACTGGAATTCTTTCGGATACACGACTCTCTACTGTATATCACACTGAATTAGCGATTATCTCGATAGATTTGCAATTTTCTAGAACAGAACAATATATAAAAAGTTACTTTGTGTGCGTACCGATGGCTATCCTTCAATACAGAACTTGCGCCCGACGTTTTCATCGCGAAAACGTAAACGTCGTACGTTCAGCGCCGCCTTCCTGTAAGCCTAGAAGTTTGATAATGGCGTTTGGAACGTCAGTGGAATCATGCTGGACGTTCCAAACGCCATTGTCAAACTTCTAGGCTTACAGGAAGGTGGCGCTGAACGTCCGACGTTTACGTTTTCGCGATGAAAACGTCGGCCGCAACCTCTGAAGTATTTCTCCAGAAAACTATAGTTTTTTCAAATTATTTAACTGTGCTATCCGAGGATTTTAAACATAGATTTCATGATCTAAGAAAAATAAAAAATATGCTGTTGCTCATTAAAAATCCCTGGCTTTTGGAACCGGCAATAATATCAGAACTGGCTGATATATTGGCATGTAGAGCTGTTTGACGAATTTACTGAGGAACAATACACATCTGAAAGTTATTTTTGAACAAAAGAGAGCTGAAAATAATTACGTTGACTTCTGGTAAATAGTGCCCGAACAATGTAAGGTTAAGGTTAATGCCTTCAACACAGGCATTAAAATCAGCATCACTGTCAACAGGATTTGAGAGGGGCTTAAATTGCTCAGGGATTTTTTCTGTAATTGGTGGCATAGTAGTAGTAGTAGTAGTAGTTGTTTGACACACACTAATCACAAAAATTAATTATTAAAATAAAAATTACAAATAAATTGAATTAATTACATAAGAAATGTGATTGGTTGGTTTTTGATATAAATTAAATTTTAAGATATGTTAGAATTTATTTTAACACGGTTTTATTGTGTTGCTGCGGTAAAGAATTTTTCCTTCGATATTTCCGATAATTTTTCTTTTGTTTTGCGATATTTTAAAGTTAACGGAGAAATATGGAAAGGAGATGAAAAGTTTGTTTTTGTAATTGCTTTAGATAAGCTGAAGGAAAAACTGGAAACACTTAAGTGAACTGTATTAAATAAACAAACTGTATTCATATAATGTAAAAATAGAAAAAAAAATCCAAAAAGTAATTTGAAATTTAGACAAATTTTTATACTCTGAAATAATTCCATTACAAATAATTTTTAAAATAAAAATTTGTCTAATTTACTCAAAAATTAATTTTTGTGATTAGAGTGTATCAAACCACTACTACTCATAGGACACTCAATATCGGCACATATTCCTCCCCCAGTACTCGCTTATTTTACGTCACATCTTTTCTCGCTTTCTGCTTTGTGTCCCGTTAACTAACCTCCGGAAACCAGAGATGAAAACTTCGGTCGCAACTAGGGTTGCCACCTGTCCGGGTTTGACCCGGAGACTCCGGGATTGAGTGAGTTATCTCCGGGATCCGGAGTTAATTAATATTTCTCCGGGTTGTGCAAGTTGAAATGAATATGTACAAAATTATATGCAAACCGTCGCATATATTTCTTCCCCCGTGTACCGAATTACTAGTGTGGTAGCCGTTGACTTAAAGACAGTAGCGTAGCGTAGGGGGGCGGCAGGGGAGTCCTATTGAAATGAGCACAGAATAGTGTTACCATCTGACTCGCCGTCCGGGGATATCGTGCGTAACCTGCCAACCTTTTTTTTTTTTTTTTGCTTGTACTGTTCATTCTTAATCATATACACCTTCAATATCCAATAGAGCTAGGTCACTTGCGTTACTCCAATCCAAGTTTCCCTAGTCGCTAACTGTAACCGATTTAGAACCAGCATGCACTGCAAATTATTCTTCGCATTGCAAAATGATATACGCATGCGTCAGGAACTTCTGTTCGAACAAACCTCACTTGCCGTCCGGGTCAGCGATTTTAAAAAGGTGGCAACCCTAGTCGCAACCTCACTTTATTAGCGAGGTTGCGACCGAAGTTTTCATCTCTGAAACGTGAACGTCGAACGTCGAGCGCTGCTTATAAGATAGCGGAGCTCGACGTTCACGTTTTTGAGATGAAAACTTCGGCCGCAATGTCCCTATTAAATTCGTCGGTTAGAATTTGCCAAGTCTCATTTTTTTCCCTTTTAATATAGGGCATTCGTTTCTTTTGATTCTATTATACCTTTATACTTTTCGACTAATTAAATATTCTGTTTCCCGATGATAAAAATCGGGTTGTCGACTTCTTTTCTTACTGTCTGCCATATTTGTATCTAAGCGCGTTTTACGTCTTTCCGAAATATCCAATCGAGTAACGTGTAAGAAAATTTTCTATCAACGCTAGTGTATTATTGGATTCACTAATCCTGTTCTTAGTATTTCGGGATTTAGTAATCCTTCGCTAAAATTTGTCGGTTGAATTCTCACGTCAGTAGTCTTGGTATTAGTCTAATCGCTGGATTTACAAATACCACGATTAGGCAATGTTGATAAAACACCCAGTAATTAGTCATGTTATAAATACAGACTTGAGAACGTCAAATATAATTATTAATATACGTTATCTAGTAAAACTTCAAGCCATTTTTGTAGGAACGCCATTAACTTTAAAGACGTAAAAGACCAATCGTCCTTTGACCTCAATATTTCGCTTTACTAAGTTATGAAAAGTGAACTTTGACCCATTTTTATTTTTTAATAGCTAATTTGATATAAAATGAGGTCATTGTCGGCATTTTTTTCTCCTATTTATTATCAGCGAAAACTGCTGTTTGTGTATATACTGTGTATATTTTGGAACGCAATATTTAAAAACATCGTTTATTGAATAACTGTGATAATTTTATCAGCAAAAATTGCAAATAAGTTTACCGTCATCCATAATTATATTTACATTAATTAAGTTTATTTGGTTAAGATAGTGCCAAGGCCATTCTAGATAGCTATTGTACTGCCCTTTTAACGTCGGTTTGACGTCATTCTTTAGTGTTTCTCACTTTAAAGTCGAGGAAACGTTAGATTATCGCAAAAATGTACACTATCTTAACCAATTGAAACAAATCCATTATTGAGAACTAGCAAGTGGGCCCGGCGTTGCTCGGGCAAAAGTAACGATAACTAAGATAAAGATTATTACGTTACAGTCAATTTTACCCGTTTTCACAGAATGCAAGAATTGGGTCCCCTTAGAGAATTTTTAGATGGGTCTAAAAATATGTTCGATTTCCCGCAAAAACGAAAAAACTGCATCTGCGTATCGCACGTCGCTTTCTCTTAACAATTCCATTGTTACGTAAGATTTCCATTGTTGACACTTCCATTGTTACTTAAAACTTTTATTGTTACTTAAAACTTCCATTGTTACTTAACACTTCCATTGTTACTTAGCACTTCCATTGTTACCTAACACCGCCATTGTTACTTAACACTTCCATTGTTGATGGAAGTGTTAAGCCTTAATCCTGTCTTTCTCCCCCCGGGAGGAATTTCGAAAAATCCCTTCTTAGTGTGCGTTTTCGTGACGTACCCTAACTGTGTACCAAATTTCAGCTTCCAACTCCTAACCGTTTGGGCTCTGCACTTATTATTATTATTATCAACCCGTCTCGATTATATTATAGATGGTCGAATGACCGAAGCTTTAATACATTAGCCTAGTATTCTGGAGACCGGGATAAAGATCGAGAGAGCCCAAATATTTGCCACGAGCGATTTTTTCCGGCTATGTCGGGTCTCACTCATTATCGGCCCGCAAGAGACACGAAAAGAAAGTCCCTTTTTCATTTTTAACTTTCAGAAAAAAACCACTAAAAACTTTTTAATACCCATATGAATTCGATCTTGTACGCTCCGGTTTATAAAAGAGTTGAATCATTTAAAAAAAAATAACAATTTTTTTCTTATTTTTGATAAAAGTAAATGTTGGCAGAGGGCGTGGTAGAGAAATGAAAAATGGCGACCCTCATCCCGTAAACGTGGATGGAAAAAATATTTCGACGGATCAAAGTAATCAGTAATTTAAACGTTTCTTAAATATTTTATTTCAGAAATTACAAGATAAATATTAACTAAAAGATTTAACATTTTTAATTTAATAACTAAACAAGAAGTAAGTACAATTGTATTCAGTCAAGGACTATATACTACAAGGATAACCAGATTCCTATTCTACAGTGTTAGCCAGGAATGCCAAGTTATTAACGTCAGCACGAGTCCTGACCTCTTTAGGTCACTTGCGTTACTCCAATCCAAGTTTCCCTAGTCGCTAACTGTAACCGATTTAGAACCAGCATGCACATTATTCTTCGCATTGCAAAATGATATACGCATGCGTCAGGAACTTCTGTTCGAACAAACCTCACTTGCCGTCCGGGTCAGCTACACTTATTATTACAT